>NC_053431.1:39082259-39348578 GCF_007990345.1 Gossypium hirsutum | reverse complement strand
TGGATATCTCCCTTGGTAAACTAGGCTCCCAAAATACATGACTGCCCGATTGTTTCTTGACAGAATCTATGACTCAAGACAAAGAAATCATAAATATATGGTATGACTCTAATTATCTCTGGTTATTTATGGTAAATTTTCAGTCGAAACAGGAGATCCAGAACCGTTCTGGCCCTGTTTCACAAACTTTAATATTTTATATACTGTTCATTATTGTTTCGTTACTTTCATATGAAAATAGATTCATCAAGTTCGATTACATAATTTATCCTTTTATTCTTCCTACAATTTTTGTGATTTTTCAATTCACACCACTGCTGCTGTCAGCATCTGTTTTCAAGGTAAACTTTACCTATTTCGTGGTTACCATGGACCAACTAGGGTTTTGTCATACATAGGTCCACATATGATCATATTTAGCCATTCCAATGGCTGATCATTTGCCCAACATTCCATTCCAAACATAGTCACATCATGAAACCATATATACATACATAAACACAAATGGTCTAATGCCATACTCCCTTCTACAAGCCATTTTCGCATGGCTGTACACACATACATCACAAAAAGTGCTTAAAACAACAAGGGGTAGTCCTATACATGCCATATCCAGAGTTCACTAAAAGGTACCAAAAGAGCTTTGATAGTGTGGATGATTTCGACTTCGATGATCCCGAATCCGATAGCTAACGAACAAAATCTATAAACAGAGAGCCAAAGCAACGGGGTAAGCATTTTAAAGCTTAGTAAGTTTCAAGTAATGAAATCGGCTTTGACTAAAGTATTACATTCACATAGCTAAATGAATCACTTTATTAATACACATTCTCATAATCATGCTTACTTCACAATTCGTCAACAATATACACACACAAGTATCAACCATATAAAAGCCCAAAAGTTCGTTAGTCGATGAACGAATACTACTTAAAACGAATCGACTTTCCGAATCACATGCAAACATACCTTATCGTTTGGGTTTGTGAGCGTATTAATTGAATTTATACAGCACAAAAAGCTCACATTCATACCCAAGTTTCTTCGATTTAGCCGATATTACCACAAGCACAATTGCCTTCGGGTCTTACCCGGGCATAGCAACTCGCACGAATGCTTCGGGTCTTAGCCCGGATATATCAACTTGCACAATTGCCTTCGGTCTTAGCCCGATTTATCAACTCGCAAATGCTGCGGGTCTTAGCCGGATATATCAACTCGCACAAATGCCTGCGGTCTTAGCCCGGATATATCAACTCGCACAAATGCCTGCGGGTCTTAGCCGGATATATCACTCGCACAATCCTTCGGTCTTACCCGATAAATCAAGCACAATGCTCGGACTTAGCCCGGATAAAATCAAATTCATGACATATAATATCAACAATCATGACACATCCATATTTCACTTTCGTACTAAGCTCAAACACAAAGCATTTATTAACCTTTCCAATTTCGGCTCAATAGCACACACAAAGAGCATGATTTCAATTGGCTTTATAACATAGTCTCTATGCACATTTGACTATCCATCATAGGATGACTAATCATTTCAATATAATTCAAGTAGGGTCATTACTCGAAGACTTACCTCGGATGTTGTCAACGACTTCAATGGCTATTCAATTACTTTTTCCTTCTCTTTATCGGATTTAGTTCCCTTTGCTCTTGAGCTTAAGTTCAACAAATTTTAAAATAGTCATTAATCGACTATTCAAGTATTACTTTCAGAATAATATATAAATTGATTCGACTTTCACACACATAGATTATAGTAAGCTTTATAAAAATCAATAAATAATTCATTAGCAAATTTTCATTAATGTTTACAACAAAATCACATATTCACTACGAGCTGTTTTCCCTGAGCAGCAGTCACTAAATTATTTATAACTGGAGCTACAAAACTCCAAATCACTTGCCGTTAATTTTCCCTGAATATAGACTCGTATATCTTCCATCCATAAAATTTTCAGAATTTTAGGCTTGGCCAATCAATACCAGATTTTTCTTAAAGTTTCCCCTGTTTCACTGTTTGACTAATCTGACCACTCTACACTACGAATCAAATTTCTCATTTTACAGAATTCCAAATGTGTTGTATTTGATTTATTTGAAACTAGACTCATTAAGGAGTTTAAGCATATAAATTTATCTATAATCATTTTTGTACAATTTATAATGATTTCCTAAAAACAGAACAGGAATCTAGTAGTCATTTGACTCAGCCCCACAATATTCAAATATCTCAAGATCGTAACTCTTTATTCTTATAGTTTCTTTTGTAAGAAAATAGACTCTTCAAGCTTTAATGACATAATTTACTCAGCTTCTAATTCAACTCCTACAAATTATGGCGATTTTCCAAAATCACCTACTGCTGCTGTCCCCAAGCAGATTATTACCAAATCAAATACTAACATTTGCATTTCACCTTAATAGCTAGCTTAGCAAACCTTAATTTAACATATAATTCACACATATCACATTCCAAGCATTCACTCTATTTTATCACTTAAGGTACAAACATTACTCAATAACTTCCTAATTCAAGTACACATTCGGCCTTGGTACATATAAGGTAGTCGATTCCTTCCCTTTAGCACCCATTGCTCACATATGATTATTGTATAGCTCAAACACTCATCTATCTTTATCATGAAACAACAAAATTTACCATTGTCAAATACCATAGCCGAATGTCATTAAACCTAAACCACCATGAAAATTTTACTTATCACCTCATACCTTATTATCAAATTGAACTAATTATGCTTATAAAAATAATATCAAAACCGAAACCTTTTGATAATTAAGCCTCTAATTATTATTACAATTACCCAAACAAATTTCTCACATTTAACACTTATATACCAATCAATTGTTGAAGACAAACAAAATCTCATTTCCTCCCTTGACAACCACAACCGAAAGCTCAAACCAACATCTAAAATTCCAAGTTTTCAAATGGGCTAATATGGAACTAGCTAATTGACTTAAACTAAACTTAAAATTTCAAAAACTAACAAAATTTTTACTAACCTTCTCAAGCTTCAAGTGACCGAATGTTTCCCTCTATCTTCCTCTTTACAATCGGCCAAGAAGAACCAAGGATACAAGCTTTGTTTTCATTACCTTTCTTTTTCTTTATTCTTTCTTTTATTCATTATAACTCCAATAACCCAATTTCTTATTATAATATCAAATTCAACAATATATTGCCCATCATCAATCCATCTTGGCCGGCCACTATAAGGGAATTGGGCAATTTGACATGCAAGTCCACCCTTGTGTTGACATGCACTAATAAGCCCTTTAAAATTAGCCTATCATATTTCACCATGTCTCATGTTGATCCCTATTTAATAATTCCTCATGCAATTGGCAAAATTAGGGAATGAAACTTCCACATATGCATGTACACACACATAATAAACATAGAACATAGCAATTAATTATTTTATAACTCGGTTTTGTGGTCCCGAAACCACTTCCCGACTAGGGTCAATTTTGGGCTGTCACAACTCTCCCCCACTTAAGAAATTTTCGTCCCCGAAAATCTTACCGGTAAATAGGTTTGGGTATCGTTCTTTCATCGAGCTTTCGGTTTCCCAAGTAGCTTCCTCGATCCCGTGTTTGAGCCATAACACCTTTACTAACGGAACCCTTTTGTTTCGCAACTCCTTCACTTCACGAGCTAGGATACGCATCGGCTCTTCTTCATAACTCATATCGGATTGAATGTCAACCTCGGAGGGATTAATTATGTGGGAGGGGTCAGATCTATAACGTCGAAGCATCGAAACATGAAAAACTTTGTGAATTCTTTCAAGTTCAGGAGGTAAAATCAATCTATATGCCACTGGACCAATTCTTTCGGATATTTCATACGGCCCAATGAACCTCGGACTCAATTTGCCCTTACGGCCAAATCTGAGTATCTTTTTCCAAGGTGAAACTTTAAGAAACACTTTATCTCCCACCTGATACTCAATGTCTTTTCGTTTCAAATCTGCGTACGACTTCTGACGATCTGTGGCTGCTTTCAGACTTTCATGGATTACCTTTACTTTCTGTTCGGCATCCTTAATCAAATCAACTTCGAAAATTTTACTTTCATCGAGCTCGGTCCAAAACAATGGTGTACAGCATTTACGACCGTACAAAGCCTCGTAAGGTGCCATCTTAATACTTGATTGAAAACTATTGTTATAAGCGAATTCAATCAAAGGTAAATACCGTTCCCATGAACTACTGAACTCGAGGATGCAACATCTCAACATATCCTCAAGTATCTGAATTATCCGCTCGGATTGACCATCGGTTTGGGGGTGAAAAGCAGTGCTAAAATGCAGCTTGGTACCCAAAGCTTCTTGCAATTTCTTCCAAAATCGTGAGGTAAATCTCGGATCTCTATCCGACACTATAGAAATAGGTACCCCGTGTAATCTCACAATCTGAGAAACATACAATTCGGCTAGTTTATCCAATGAAAAATCCGTACGCACGGGGATAAAGTGAGCTGACTTAGTCAGTCTATCAACAACAACCCAAATCGCATCCTTCTTACTTGTTGACAATGGCAGTCCGGACACAAAGTCCATTGTGACTCAATCCCATTTCCACTCGGGTATCATGATCGGCTGAAGTAATCCTGAAGGCACTTGATGTTCCGCTTTCACTTGTTGACATATTAAACATCTCGAAACAAAGTTGGAGATGTCTCGTTTCATACCATGCCACCAAAACCAACGTTTCAAATCGTTGTACATTTTCGTACTCCCCGGGTGAATTGACATTCGGCTACAATGGGCTTCATTCAGAATCATCGAAATGAGTCCCGAATTCCTTGGAACACACAAACGACTTCTGAACCTCAAACAATCATCATCATCAATTTGAAACTCCGATTCCTTGTTCGGAACACACTCAGCCCGTTTTGCAACCAATTCATCATCGACTTTCTGAGCTTCACGAATTTGATGAGTCAATAATGGTTTGGCTTTTAATTCAGCTACTAACACATTGTCGGGTAGAACAGACAAATGCACATTCATCGCTCGTAAAGCAAACAATGACTTCTGACTTAAGGCGTCCGCAACCACATTAGCCTTTCCCGGGTGGTAATCAATGACAAGCTCGTAATCTTTCAACAACTCAAGCCAACGTCTTTGTCGCAGATTTAAGTCTCTTTGAGTCATCAAATATTTGAGACTTTTGTGATCCGAAAATACATGGCACTTTTCACCAAATAGGTAATGTCGCCATATTTTTAAAGCAAACACGATGGCAGCTAGTTCAAGATCATGGGTCGGATAATTTTTCTCATGTGGCTTTAATTGTCTCGACGCATAGGCCACCACTTGACCTTCTTGCATCAATACGCAGCCCAGCCCAAGTAGGGATGCGTCACTATAAATGACAAACTCTTTGCCTGATTCGGGTTGCACTAAAATTGGAGCTTCAGTCAAATAAGTTTTTAGTTGATCAAAACTTTTCTGACATTTCTCCGTCCATTCGAACTTAACATCCTTTTGAAGTAGCTTCGTCATTGGTGTGGCTATCATCGAGAAACCTTTGACAAATCGTCGGTAATAACCGGCGAGTCCCAAAAAGCTCCGAACTTCAGTAATATTTCTTGGAGGCTTCCAGTTAAGTATGGCTGAAATTTTGCTCGGGTCAACTCGAATACCCGATGCGGATACCACATGACCCAAGAAGCTAACCTCTCTTAACCAGAACTCACACTTACTGAACTTAGCATATAACTGCTTATCCCGCAACATTTGCAACACTAGTCTCAGGTGCTCAGCATGTTCGGTCTCATCTCTTGAATAGACCAAGATGTCATCAATGAACACAACTACGAACCGATCCAAATATGGTCTGAAGATCCGATTCATCAAATCCATAAATACCGCAGGGGCATTAGTAAGCCCAAACGGCATCACTAAGAATTCATAGTGACCGTACCTCGTTCTGAAAGCAGTTTTGGGTACGTCCGAATCTCGAACCCGCAACTGATAATAACCCGATCTCAAATCTATTTTTGAGAACACTGAGGCTCCCTTTAGTTGATCAAACAAATCATCAATACGCGGTAACGGATATTTATTCTTTATCGTCACTTTATTCAGTTGACGATAGTCAATGCACAACCTCATGGTTCCGTCCTTCTTTTTCACGAACAATACTGGTGCACCCCAAGGTGAGAAACTTGGTCGAGCAAAACCTCTATCCGTCAATTCTTGCAACTGAGCTTTCAACTCTTTTAACTCGGTTGGTGCCATACGATACGGAGCTATCGAAATTGGCGTAGTCCCAGGTACAAGCTCAATACCAAACTCTACCTCCCGAATAGGTGGTAAACCCGGTAATTCTTTAGGAAAAACATCCAGGTATTCACAAACCACCGGCACAGATTCGGGTTTCTTTTCTAATTCTTTGTCATCAAGTACATACGCAAGGTATGCTTCGCACCCTTTTCTTACATATTTCTGGGCCAACATTGAGGATATTACAACTGGCAACCCATCCAAGTCTGTAGACTCAACTCGGATTACTTCGTTATTTGCGCACCTCAAATCAATAGTCTTGCTTTTGCAATTCACAACCGCATCATGCACGGTCAACCAATCCAACCCGAGAATAACATCAAATTCATCAAACGGCAAAAGCATCAAGTCCGCCGGAAAACAGGAACCTCGAATCACTAGGGGACATTTCTTACACACTTTGTCGACAAGCATGTAACGACCCAAGGGATTTGACACCCGAATTACGAACTCAGTAGACTCAATAGGTAAAGTCTTACTGGATGCTAAGGTTTCACATATGTAAGAATGAGTAGAATCGGGGTCAATCAAAGCAATTACATTAGTATCAAAGAGAGTGAAAGTACCGGTAATAACATCAGGCGAAGAAGCATCCTCGCGGGCACGTATAGCATAAGCTCTAGCAGGCGCACGAGCCTCGGATCCGGTCGTAGCATCTCTAGATCCTCTCTGACCACCACTAGCATTGCCCGTATTTCTAGATGGTCTACCTCGAGCAGTGGTAGCACCCGGTTTCCCACTCTGATTTACATTCTGTTCAGACAACCTCGGGCAATCTTTGATGAAGTGGTCAACTGATCCACACTTGTAACAGGAGCGGTCATGGAATCTACAACTCCCCGAATGCCATTTACCGCAATATCGACATTCTGTTTTGTCTCGACGTTCATTCCCAACACTAGCGATCGAAGTGCCTCGGGTACCCACAGGGGGTCGATCACGATCTCGTCTAAAAAGGCCCGAAGTGCCTCTAGACCGGCCCACATCATCTCGAAATTTCTTCGATGCCTGTTGAAGAGACTTTCCTGAGGATCATTTACGAAACTCCCCTGTTCCCACATCAACTTTTTGTTTTTCTTTTCTAAGCTCTTCGGCTTTACAAGCTCGCTCGACAAGTACTACGAACTCTCGTATTTCAAGAATGCCAACGAACATTTTTATATCTTCATTCAGCCCATCCTCGAAGCGTTTACACATGATAGCCTCGGACGAAACACATTCCCGAGCGTATCTACTAAGTCTAACAAATTTTCGCTCGTAATCAGTAACTGACATAGAACCTTGCTTAAGCTCAAGAAATTCCTTCCGTTTTTGATCAACAAATCTCTGACTGATATACTTTTTCCGAAACTCAGTTTGGAAAAACTCCCAAGTTACTTGCTCTCGAGGCACAACAGAAGTCAGAGTACTCCACCAATAGTAGGCAGAATCGTGTAACAAGGAGATAGTACACTTTAGGCATTCATCAGGTGTACAAGATAGCTCATCGAGTACCCGGATAGTGTTGTCCAACCAAAGTTCAGCTTGCTCGGCATCATCGCTATCCGTAGCCTTAAATTCAGTAGCCCCATGTTTTCGGATTCTGTCAACTGGGGGCTTATTTGACCTTATTTGGTCAGCTACCGGAGGTATTGTAGGTGCGGGGGTGGTATTTGTCGGGAATGGAGGTTGTGGAACAGCCGTATTAGTTCGAATGTATTGGTTGAACCAATCATTCATCACGCTATAGAAAGCTTGTCTAGCTTCATCATTCGGGTTACTAGCATTTGGTTGAGAGTCCGCCGGCGCTGTCCCTTGTGCGGGAGCAGGCGCTACACTCTCAAGATAATCAGCTAACTCTCGGTCGGGATCGGGATCCATTACTATAAATAAACACATTTGCAAATGTCAGAAATCACCACACTATCAAATAATCACATAAAATGGCATGTATAGCTAGACCCAACGCATTACGGTAGTCCTAGAATCGACTAAACCGTAGCTCTGATACCAATCAATTGTAACACCCCGAACCCGAGACCGTCACCGGAGTCGAACACGAGGTGTTAACAGACTTTTAAAAATTTTCCAGACACTGCCAATCTGCGTAATAGTGGCTTTAAAAATCATATCTTGAGTTTCACAACTCGAAAATCAGTTTCGTGATTTTTCCCTGAAACTAGACTCATATGCCCATCTACATATTTTTTTTCTAGAATTTTTGGTCGGGCCAATTAGTACAGTTTATTAGTCAAAGTCTCCCATGTTACAGGGATCGACTACCCTGACCTTTGCGCATTACGACTTGGATATCTCCTTGTACAGGGCTCCAATACTGATGCCGTTTGTTTCTATAGAAACTAGACTCAGAGAGGAATCTATACATATATGGTATTACTCCTAATTATCTCTGGTTAATTTATGGTAAATTTTCAAAGTCGAAACAGGAGATCCAGAAACCGTTCTGGCCCTGTTTCACAAGAACTTTAATATCTCTTAATATACTGTTCATATGATTGTTTAGTTACTTTCATATGAAAATAGATTCATCAAGGTTCGATTACATAATTTATTCACTATTTAATTCCATTCCTAAAAATTTTTGTGATTTTTCAAATCCACACCACTGCTGCTATCAGCATCTGTTTTCAAGGTAAACTTTACCTATTTCGTGGTTACCATGGACCAACTAGGGTTTTGTCATACATAGGTCCACATATGATCATATTTAGCCATTCCAATGGCTGATCATTTGCCCAACACTTCCATTCCAAACCATAGTCACATCATGAAACCATATATACATACATAAACACAAATGGTCTAATGCCATACTCCACTTCTACAAGCCATTTTCGCATGGCTGTACACACATACATCACAAAAAGTGCTTAAAACAACAAGGGGTAGTCCTATACATGCCATATCCAGAGTTCAACTAAAAGAGTACCAAAAGAGCTTTGATAGTGTGGATGACTTCGACTTCGATGATCCCGAATCCGATAGCTAACGAACAAAATCTATAAAACAGAGAGCCAAAGCAACGGGGTAGCATTTTAAAGCTTAGTAAGTTTCAAGTAATGAAATCGGCTTTGACTAAAGTATTACATTCACATAGCTAAATGAATCACTTTATTAATACACATTCTCATAATCATGCTTACTTCACAATTCGTCAACATATATACACACACAAGGTATCAACCTATATAAAAGCCCAAAAGTTCGTTAGTCGATTGAACGAATACTACTTAAAACGAATCGACTTTTCCGAATCACATGCAAACATACCTTATCGTTTGGGTTTGTTGAGCATATTAATTGAATTTATTACAGCACAAAACGCTCACAGTCATACCCAAGTTTCTTCGGAATTTAGCCGGATATTACCACAAGCACAATTGCCTTCGGGTCTTAACCCGGGCATAGCAACTCGCACGAATGCCTTCGGGTCTTAGCCCGGATATATCAACTTTCACAATTGCCTTCGGGTCTTAGCCCAGATATATATCAACTCGCACAAATGCCTGCGGGTCTTAGCCCGGATATATATCAACTCGCACAAATGCCTGCGGGTCTTAGCCCGGATATATCAACTCGCACAAATGCCTTCGGGTCTTAGCCCGGATAAAATCACTAGCACAATTGCCTTCGGGACTTAGCCCGAATAAAAATTCAAATGCTCATGCACATATATATATCAACAATCATGACACATCCATATTTCACTTTCGTTACTAAGGCTCAAACACAAAGCATTTATTAAACCTTTCCAATTTCGGCTCAATAGCCACACACAAAGAGCATGATTTCAATTGGCTTTATAACATAGTCTCTATGCACATTTGACTATCCATCATAGGATGACTAATCATTTCAATATAATTCAAGTAGGGTCATTACTCGAAGACTTACCTCGGATGTTGTCGAACGACTTCAATGGCTATTCAATTACTTTTTCCTTCCCTTTATCGGATTTAGTTCCCCTTTGCTCTTGAGCTTAAGTTCAACAAATTTTAAAATAGTCATTAATCGACTATTCAAGTATTACTTTCAGAATAATATATAAATTGATTTGACTTTCACACACATAGATTATAGTAAGCTTTATAAAAATCAATAAATAATTCATTAGCAAATTTTCATTAATGTTTACAACAAAATCACATATTCACTACGAGCTGTTTTCCCTGAGCAGCAGTCACTAAATTATTTATAACTGGAGCTACAAAACTCCAAATCACTTGCCGTTAATTTTTCCTGAATATAGACTCGTATATCTTCCATCCATAAAATTTTCAGAATTTTAGGCTTGGCCAATCAATACCATATTTTTCTTAAAGTTTCCCCTGTTTCACTATTTGACTAATCTGACCACTCTTCACTACGAATCAAATTTCTCATTTTACAGAATTCCAAATGTGTTGTATTTGATTTCATTTGAAACTAGACTCATTAAGGAGTCTAAGCATATAAATTTTATCTTATAATCATTTTTTGTACAATTTATAATGATTTCCTAAAAACAGAACAGGGAATCTAGTAGTCATTTTGACTCAGCCCCACAATACTTCAAATATCTCAAGATCGGTAACTCTTTAGTTCTTATAGTTTCTTTTGTAAGAAAATAGACTCTTCAAGCTTTAATGACATAATTTACTCAGCTTCTAATTCAACTCCTACAAATTATGGCGATTTTCCAAAATCACCTCACTGCTGCTGTCCCCAAGCAGATTATTACCAAATCAAATACTAACATTTGCATTTCACCTTAATAGCTAGCTTAGCAAACCTTAATTTAACATATAATTCACACATATCACATTCCAAGCATTCACTCTATTCTATCACTTAAGGTACAAACATTACTCAATAACTTCCTAATTCAAGTACACATTCGGCCTTGGTACATAATAAGGTAGTCGATTCCTTTCCCTTTAGCACCCATTGCTCACATATGATTATTTGTATAGCTCAAACACTCATCTATCTTTATCATGAAACAACAAAATTTACCATTGTCAAATACCATAGCCGAATGTCATTAAACCTAAACCACCATGAAAATTTTACTTATCACCTCATACCTTATTATCAAATTGAACTAATTATGCTTATAAAAATAATATCAAAACTGAAACCTTTTGATAATTAAGCCTCTAATTATTTATTACAATTACCCAAACAAAATTTTCTCACATTTAACACTTATATACCAATCAATTGTTGAAGACAAACAAAATCTCATTTCCTCCCTTGACAACCACAACCGAAAGCTCAAACCAACATCTAAAATTCCAAGTTTTCAAATGGGCTAATATGGAACTAGCTAATTGACTTAAACTAAACTTAAAATTTCAAAAACTAACAAAATTTTTACTAACCTTCTCAAGCTTCAAGTGACCGAATGTTTCCCTCCTATCTTCCTCTTTACAATCGGCCAAGAAGAACCAAGGATACAAGCTTTGTTTTCATTACCTTTCTTTTTTCTTTTATTCTTTCTTTTATTCATTATAACTCCAATAACCCAATTTCTTATTATAATATCAAATTCAACAAATATATTGCCCATCATCAATCCATCTTGGCCGGCCACTATAAGGGAATTGGGCAATTTGACATGCAAGTCCACCCTTGTGTTGACATGCACTAATAAGCCCTTTAAAATTAGCCTATCATATTTCACCATGTCTCATGTTGATCCCTATTTAATAATTCCTCATGCAATTGGCAAAATTAGGGAATGAAACTTCCACATATGCATGTACACACACATAATAAACATAGAACATAGCAATTAATTATTTTTATAACTCGGTTTTGTGGTCCCGAAACCACTTCCCGACTAGGGTCAATTTTGGGCTGTCACAAAAATTGTGGTGAAATGTGCGAAATAATGAAAATTTTGGGATACTATGTGTATATATATAATTCAGCTAGCATGGGTGTGAATTTGATGCTCCTAATGCTTTAATTTCATGTTTTATACTTAGGAGAGCATAGGAGAGCGAAAGGAACCAGAAACGGGCCAAAAACAGAGAAAATGGGCCAAAGTACGAAATCAAAACGGCCAGGACCTCCTCAGACGGGCAGACCACACTACCGTTTCAATTTGGCAGGCTCGAGCACGGCCTGAAGTAATCACACACGGGTGTGTCCCTACCGAGCCCAAGTTGAGTCCAATTCGAAAAAGGCTAATTTTGAGGGCTCTTAGGCATTCCAAAGCCTATGAATACACCCTAATGGAGGAAGAAAAAGGACACACAGAATAGAGAGTAAAGAATTACTCCAAGGAAGCCAACTGATCCATCTCAGAAGCCGGATTCATTATCAAGACTGAAGATCTCTCCTCAATTTCCCCTTCAGGAGTTTTGGGTTTTCTTTATGTTTTGTACTCTTTATTATTCTGAGATGTTTTCTTATTTAGTTATGAACTAAATCCCCTAAATACCTAAGGGAAATGAAACCTAAGACGAATCTTGTTATTATTTTCTGAATTGTATGATAAAGATTTAACTTGTTCTTAATTATGTGTTCTTAATTCTTGTTGTTATATCCCAGGATACTGATTCAAGATAAGCTCTTATTCAGAGGAGGAATAGACCCTGTCTAAGAGTACATTTGTCATAATCAAGCGAAGTTGTTTGCGCGCCTAGACATAGGGTGACAAGATTTTGCCGGATTAGGGTGAAACCTAATAAGGGGATCCATAGATCGAGTTAATGCAACCCTAGGGTGTTAATTAGAGAAAGGTCTCAATTATTCAATCTAGGGATTAGACGTTATTAGTCTTGAATAAGGATAATAACATAATTTAGGGATCTTTATGGAACAAGTTAAATGAATAAATCATCTGATTTGGAGCCAGAATAACAAGTACAGTCTAGGTGGATTTTTCCTTAGGTATTGTCTTAATTCAATCGATTTTCCCAAAAAGCAATTCCCCAATTCTATTCTCTGTGAGTTCTTAGTTTAGATAATTAGTTAGTTAAAAACAAAACCTCTCTATTCCTAGGCTAGATAATAAAAAGACAGTCAATACTAGTACTTTTAGTTCCTTTGGGTTCGACAATCCGGTCTTGCAAAAACTTTACTACTGTTCGATAGGTACACTTGCCTACATCGCGATAATAGTTAGTTTCAAGAATGATTAATTATAAATATTTAAAACTTATCACGAAATCACGCAATCAGGCCCATAGTAGGTAAAATTGGCAATTTGATACTAAGTGATAGAAAATCATATGATTGCATGACTATGAATGTGATTGGGGCCGATGGGCCATTTGAATGTGATTGGGCCTAGTGAGCCATATGCATGTATGTAGACTTGTTTGGGCTTTGTAAGGGGTTTTTGGGCCTAGTATTTGATAACTGCTTAAACAAACATAAAACTTAATTAATTAGTTAATTGCGACTGTGGATGAGTCATAAGGTTAAGGTGTGGCAATGGGTATATGCATGACTAGGATTGAATTTAGGGAGAGCTTGGTACTTAAGCGGTCTTAATGACCCACCTCCTCTTCTCTGGAATCTTACCTGGTGCATAGTAATTGTTCACTTTAGCCAACAAGGACTTGTTAACAGGCCAAGGTAAGTAATAAACCCATAATAAAGAGAAATTACTAAAATACCCCTAAGGGTGAGAATGACTAAAATACCCCTATGTGTTGAATGTAAGATTTATGGATGTTGCATGTGTACCTGCTGCATTCATATGATATTCTGTTTAGGTTGTATATGGGTTGGGAATTACGGAACGGAGGAAGTATGTGAGGATTGCATGGTTGCTTGATGACCATGGATCCACCAATGGCTTTTTAAGTTCAATATATGATTAGCAGCTTTGCTGCAACGTTAGGTAGTACTGCAACCGGGCTTCCATTGGAATGTATCGAATGGGTGGGTCGATATTTATATCCCCACATGGAGTGTAGCAGGGGATGGAGATGGTGTGTAGCAGTTGGATGCATGGGATTCGTGCATATTTGATTGCTTTACTTATATTCTGATATTGAATTGGGCTGAGGCCAAAAAAGACTTGCTATTGCATGGTTTCCTATTTGCCGAGGGTTGTACACACAGAGTTTTCAAAAACTCACCCACTCTTTTATTTTTCTCAGGTGATCCTCAGTAGGTGGTTCAACGGTTGGAGGGACTCTGAGGTGGCCAGCTAGCAAGACAACTTGGACTTGTTTTCTTAAGCCTGTAATTTCTAGTATTTAAAGTTATTTTAGTCCGTAATGTAATTAGGCCTTTCCTATGGTTATTATTCAAGTTAGGATTATATTTATTATTATGCTTTATATTTGCTAGAAGTAGAACATGGTTTTCTTAAAACCGTAACTATTTTTAAATACTCCATTTCCGCAACTCAATTTTTAAATGAAAAGTTTTCAGAGATCATCTGTTTTAAATAAAGCTTTCGCAACTAAAAAGAGATTTTACAAAGTAATTATTATCATACAAGAAGGAATAGTTTTTCTTTAAAATACACCTCACTTTGAAAGCAACAAATACAATATGGGATTTTACTCAAGGTTTTTATTTCAAAGAAGGGTTTTCAATGAAAACACAGTTTTCAATAAAACACTTCAATGTGACACGCTGGATCTGGCCATAATGTCCGAGCCGGGTTTGGGGTGTTACAGCCCGTGTGCTCAATTCTGAGCATTCTGTTTCTCAAAATTAAGGTGCAATGTAATAACTTGGTTTTAGCTAAATCGAAATAGTGGTTTTCAAACTAAAAATCCTAAGTCGTAAAATTATTTTAATATTATTTTTAGTGTTTACAGCATGTTAATTGATATGTGTGAAAATTTCGTAATTTAATTTTACTGTTTGTATGCTTAATTTGATAAAAAAGACTTAATCCTGTAAAATGTAAAAGTGGGATTCTATTTGTTAAAGTACTAATTTTCTATGGTTATTTAATTGTTAAATCCTTAAAGTGAAATTAGGCCACAATTAAATCTAATGGACGGTAATGGACGACCATTATGTGTGTTGTAATTTAAATATTAAGGTTAATATGGTAATTATGTTAATAAATGATAATAAAATAAATCAAAACATGAAATGGCCATGCATGCTCATATTTTGGCTGAATATTGAAGAGATAAAGAACCATTTGAAAGCTTTTAAAGTTCGGCACTTTGAAGCTCAAATTGAGGTATGGATTTTGTTCGGTTTTTGATGATTTTTATGTTTTTGAGATTGTTGTTTCGAATACTAGCTAGCCCAAGCTTGAATTTTTAAATTTGTTGATGTATTCGGGATTTGTCATTGTTGATAGCTTGATGTTTTAGTGGTTTGATTATGAAAAATAAATATTTGTTGATAGATTATTATGTTTAATTAAGTGATTTTTAATTAAAAAATGCTTATTTAGGATTAAATTGTGAAAATTGAAAATTTAAGGGTCAAAATGTGAAATAAATGAAATTAATAGGCTGCTATGGACCTAGGGAAAATTCGGCCTAACTAGAGTTTATTAAAATTTTGAGTATTTTGTGTTATTTTGAAACAAGGACTAAATTGAGAAAAATGTAAAATATTAGGGGCTAAAGTGAAAATGCCCATTTATGTGTTTGTGGATTGAATTGAATGAATATGGCATTAAATAAGTTAAATTTGTATTAATTTAGATCAAGAAAGGAAGAAATTGGATTTGGATCGGGGGAAGTCGAAAGTTGTTGAATAGTCGTTCCAGTCTATTCGTTTTCATACGAGGTAAGTTCGTAAGTAAATAAATATTTTTGAATTCAATTGTATATGTTTATATCTATTGCCGAATTGATTAGTATTTATATTCATATTGCCGAATTGAATTGGGTATTTGATGATTTGTTTCAAGCTTGAGTTGATTGAATAATGAAGTCGTAAGCTCCAAAGGAACCTTAGGAATTGTACAGGATACTGGTTTCATAACGTTTGGACTTCTGATGTGTGAATTCATGTAAGACCATGTCTGGGACATTGGCATCGAAGTGATAAAACATGTAAGACGATGTTTGGGACATCGGCATCACATATGACTCGTGTAAGACCCTGTCTGGGATAGTGGCATCGATATATGATAACCTGTAGGACCATATCTGGGATGTGGCATTGTACGAGCTATGTATGTTATCCTAGTATCCTTATCAATTTCGAACGTTCAACGGGAAATGTCAAAGTTAAATCGAATATGAATGTGAGTTAAATGAATCAAGTATGTTTAAAGTTTATATATATTCATGAAGAATTAAGGTATGTGTAATATTTAATGTGGTAATATGAAGTTATATGAGCTAGTTGAATGTATATGTGTAAGAGATTAGCTATAATTGGCCTATTCGAATTGAAATATATATGTCTATGTGATGATTTATTTGGTTATGGCTTACTAAGCTTTAAAAGCTTATTTTGTGCAGTCTTTCTCTGTTTTATAGATATATAAAGCTAGCTTCGAGCTCGGGGATCGTCAAGGAACACCGTCACACCATTGACCAATATTCGGTACTTTTGGAAATATGTAAATATGACATATGGCATGTATAAGCTAGTTTTGATATGTTTGGTTTTGAATTTGTATATATATACAGCCATGCGAAAAATGGCTTGATCATAATGTTAATGCTTGTGTGTATTTGGTCATGCCTTAAGTTTATTTTGGAAGTATGTTTCATGGTATATATATTTGTGGTGTTTGGTTATATGATTCGGTAATGAGAAATGATAAGTATGATATAATTCGGCTTAAGTGAAGTAAATATGATTGATTACGAAATGTGCTATATATGTGGTATTAAATTTGGCTTTGGTAATTGGTTCAGTTTGATAAGCATGTGATTTTGATAATGGTGTGACCTATTGAGGTTAGATTTGATGACCGAATAAGTGTCTATTTGAATGGTTGGACATATGAGGTTTAAACATGATAATTTGCATGTAAAATAGGTATGTCTGAATTGTCAATTGTGCTCAAAAGGGTAAATTTTATTTTAATGAAATGGGTATAAATTTTATAGGTAATTTGATAGCCGAATAGATGAAGTGCTGAATGGCTAGGTATAGGTAATTTTGGATCGGTTATTAAGTATGTGAGTTGGGTGTAATATGATTTGCTTATTTGTGACCGAATATGATTAATAATATTATAGTAAAATGCTTATGGATTGGTAATGAACAAGATATTATTCGACTAATGGGTAATGTTTGCTAATGTTTCATGTATGGATATTTAATAAGCTAAATGATATGTCTTGTTTTGACTTAATGAGTGAAATTGCATAAGTACATAGGTTGGTATGTTTGGCAATTTACTAATGAATTAGATGTTTACAAATGGATGGATTGATATATGCTGTGTATAAGAAATGAAACATTTTTTATGATTATTAAGGAGTTCGAATGCCATGATCTTTGGTCATAAGGTTCTACTATTGGAGTTATAAAGTATATGTATTATGATATGATGCATATTAGTTGGGTCAAATAGGTGATTAAATAAATAATATTGATATGTTTAAATTTTAAAGCATGTTTGGTTTTTAGTTGGTTAAGTGATCTATATGTGCGAATGTGATTTATATGATTAGGCTGTTGGTTACTATTCAAGTTTAAAAATTTTCGTGATTGAGTTAATATAATTTTGTTCATAATTTCAATTGAGAGACTATTCTGAGTTATGTTTTGGTCGGTAATGCCTCGTAACCCTAATTCGGTGATGGATATGAGTTAGGGGTGTTACATGAAGGGTACACACGGCCAAAACACATGCCCATGGGACAGGCCGTGTGTGACAGACGGCCTAGACACACGCTCGTGTGTCTACCCATGTGGACAAAATAAAGGCTATTTACCAAGAGATTTGCCACTCTTATTCACACATACACATACACCAATTCAATGGCACAAAACATAATATTCTTAGGCAACCAAAAACACCCACAATTATGACCACCACTTGCCGATACAATAGCAACATCTATCAACTTACAACATTTATTATGCCCTAAATCAATCATGCAAATTTCACATTCATTAAGCCTCAATTTACTACTTTCAAGACATCTAATTGTACACAAATTTATCATCTCATCAATATATCACATTTCCAAACATTTCACATTCATGCTATGAATCACATTCCATCATTCACCAAGCATACCATGACCATATCACCAAAGACATCTGCACATATATGAATATACATTGGCTTACAACCATGTTAGCCAAAATAAGCCAATTTACACGGCCAAATATCAAATCAAGCCTTTGACAATTACAAGCCAATACATTGGTTAAAATCATAGTGACACATATAGCAAAATGACCAAGTCCCTATACATGCCATACTTTCAAAAATACTAAGATCATTAATACCCAAAAATGAGAATTTGATAGCGTGATTCGAATCTCCGACGGTCTCTGATCCGAGTTAACTTGGCGACACTATAAAACATGGAAAATAAATAGAGTAAGCTATATAGCTTAGTAAGCTCGTATGCAAGAAATAAGCAACCTTACCATGCATATAACTTCTAAATATTATAACATAATTAAATGTAAATTTACCATAGTCTCATGATCATAACTCATTCCACCATAAAGCTTACCTCATATTCATCGTTTCAGGCATTTAATAAACATGGGCTTTATGTACATACCTGAACCATCTCGAAATGAATTTACACATATTTTCATCTTTGACAGGCCCGTGAACTACTCAGAATAATAATGTCGGATACTCGAGATTTTTTGCACACTAAGTGCCACATACGTAGCCAATGCTACCTCAATCTCATATCACATAATCGCTCACTCTCGAGCTATCAACGGGCCTACTCACACAAGTTGTTAGTCAAGGTGTAGCTACGCGGTGCTGCTGTAACATCCTGATTTTTGGGTTTTTCGCGATTCTTGATATTTTAAGTAAGTTTCTAAAATTTGGTATGTGATTATGGAATTCATAATTTGGGTATGTAAATGGGCTTATGGAAGGCCCATGAGTTGGCCAAAACCCAGTAGAATTTTTAAATTTTGGACTTAGGAGTTAGGGGTTCTGGCTAAGTGCTCTTATATAAAGTTATGGGTAAAATGTATCACAAAAAGAGCTTTAGTAAAGTGGCAAGGGTGACACCACTAAGCTCCTAAAAAGGTGGCATGTGGAGCATAAGGGAAGACATGGGATCGAGTCCCTGTGTTGGCAAATAAGAGTATTTATTTTTATGTGTAGGAAGGGTAAGTGTTGGAACCTAAGTGGATTCTGTAAGAGGAGAGTTGGATCAAGTCAAATGCATAGATTAAGGAGGGATAAGGGGAGAGATTTTAGGGATGTGATATGGAGATAGAGTTGGCCGAATAAGGGAGATTGGAGAGGGGATTTTCGGCAGAGGGGTTTTAGGTGGGGATTTTCGGCTTTAGGGGCTAGGTGGTGCCGATTTCTCCTTTGGTGTGTAGCCTTTTTCTCCCTTTTCTTTTCCAGCCGAATCTACCTCCCTCCCATTCAGTTTTTCTTCCTTTTCCTTCTTTCAAACCAGCCCACTATTTCCCTCCATTCACCATTGTTTCTTTCCTTTATCTCTACTTCTGCCGAAATACCGCAAAAGCCGAAATCAGTGAAGATAGGAGGGTACCGATTCTTTGTGAACAGCAACCTTTTCTTTCCTTTTTAATTGTTGGCGTTCATTTCCTTTACCTTTTAGGCGTACGGGTTCAAGAGAAGAAAGACTGTGGTAAGTGCTCTAACTCTAAATGACTCCTAGAATAACTGTTGGCAAAAGCCGAAACCCTATAATTTAGGGAGGTGGCCGAATATGGGTATAGGTTTTTGGGGGTTCTTCTTTTAATATTTTTATGATTTCTATAGTGGAGGAGTAGCAAGGCGTAGTGTCGACTTGAATCAGCTTGGATCTCCGGAGTGGCTAGATCTAGTCAACCAATAATGGCAAGGTAAGGCTCTTAAGGCCATTTTGGATGGTGGCCGAATGTGTAAGTACTAATATAAGATGGTTCTTGTTTTCGGTCAATTAATGGAAGCTGATTTATTAACGGTGGAATATAGGAGAAATCGTGTAGGAGATCTCGTCGAGGAATATCGCCAAACAGGTGTGTAACGAACCCTTTTTCATAGCTTAAAGCGATAAATGCCGAAATTCTGGCATTTCGAGGACTGGTGAGCAAGCGAACGCTCACTAGTTAGTTAGAATCGATGAGATGATGATCGGGAACAATGAAAACGGTAAGAATGTGATTTTTGGCGTTCTCGGTAAGTTGGGCCTCGAGGGGCCGAAGTGGGGCCCATTGGGCTTTCGGTCCCATTTGGGTAAAATTGGTAGAAAAGGAGAACCTGTTAAATTGTGCATCATGACTGATAAAACCGTTATGGAATATAGGCTAAATAGGCCCATTAGAGGTTTTTAGGCCCAATAACTCAATTTCGCTAAAAATGGGCCAGACTCACTGTTTGCACACATGAATTGTTAGTAACCGTTAATTAACATGGAAACCATAATTTTTGGTAAAATTACAAGATTACCCTTATAAAATGAAAATGACCGTTTTGCCCCTAGGTAAAAATGACCATTATACCCCTAGGGTTTATGTATGAATTTAATACATGGGATTTTGATAAACATGGTATGTATGATATGCACATGACATGTATGATATGCACATGATATGTATGATATGCACATGATGTAATCATAAATGCATTGGGTTGGGTTTTTATTTGGATGGAGGAAGTGTAAAAGGGCTTATGCCCCAGTTATGATAAAGGGCTTATGCCCCAGTCATTAAAGGGCTTATGCCACAGTTATTAAAAGGGCTTTTGCCCCAGTTATTAAAAGAGGCTAGGCCTCCAGTTATATGATAAAGTAGCTATGCTGCCAGTGGAGAGTTATGGCGGGGTGGGTTGTGTTAATCCCCACATGGTGTGTTGGTTGGTACGGGTGGAGAGTAGCGGATGGTGGGTTGAGTAGTCTCCCCAAATGGGCTTGCATTCTTTCATTGACATTATATGTGATATTGAAATAGGCCTATGGGCCATACCATTTACAGTAAAGGCTTCGGCCCAGTAATATGAAATATGAAAAGGCTTCGGCCCAGTGTTATGAAATATGAAAAGTGCTATGGCCCAGTACAAGTTGAGATTGGATTTGGGCTTAGGCCCAACAGGCTGTTATTGTTTTGGGCTCTGAAAGGGGCTTGTTGCACACTGAGTTTCCAAACTCACCCCCTTTCTTTAACCTTACAGGTGAGCCTTGATGTGGGGACTTGGGCCGGAGGGGATTCAGAGTAGCCACGGTGATCGCCTTTGGACTTTTAAATAAGCGTTGGTTTTCATTAAATTTCCTTTAATTATTATTTATTTTTGGGTTGTAATAAGGCCATTTTAACTTTCCTTTTATTTCTTTTCGGGATTATTTCAATTTTAATAACTGTAAACCTGGTTGATAATTATTCAAATGGGCTAGACTTAGGACGTGTTTTCAAAACGATACTTGTTTTCAAAATAGCTCAACGCCACGATTAATCGATTTATCAAAGACGCCCACTTAAACAAATTTAAACTCGATATAACAAAGTGTGGCTATGGTTGTGGGCATGTCTAGGATTGAATACAATTTAAAACACTTTGGTGAAGAAAATTATTTTGATTTGAGAAGGTGATTAAAAAATAAGATTTTTAACTAAGTAAAATAAATAATTAGAAAATAAAAGTTCCAATGCATAATTTCAAAAGATGATTTTAATCAAGATGACATAATTGTGTTAGATTAATTGCATTTCTTAACTTAGAATTGTCAAACTAATGTTCATGTTGTTACTAATAAATTCTCGACAACTCGATAATTTGCTAACATATAAATCCATTTATCTCTTGACTATATCTCTATGTCAATTCAACCGATAAAACAAATTTTAATAAGGAAATGTGTTAATGCACATACATACTTATGAAATAAAAATAATCTCTTGTACATATGTCTATGCCAATTCAAACAATTAATTCAATCTCACAAGCACATAAAAGATCATGTAAGGTAACAATTTATTTCTACCTTGAAACAGTTTAATCACAATAATCTTACAAGTTATTGAAGGCTAATGTATCGTTAGATATCGTTGCTAATTTAACCCTCAGCTACCTTAGATGATTAAACATGCACTGATTAAGTATCGTGTCAATTAATTACAATTTCAATCCCTTTAAATATATTAATTTATTAGTTATCTTACAATTGTAATGCAATAATAACTTAGTCATGGTTTTACTTAATCAAACATATTACCGAAGCCTATAACAACACTAACACAATTTTAATAAATTAAGTAGATGAAATGAAATCAACCTAACGTGAATTAAATTAAACCGTATTAATTAAATTAAACATATCAATATAAAAAATATTCATAGACATGTTCATCATAACAAAGGATAGGTAACAAGAATCAAATCTGGTGTTTTCTCCATCGCTTGACTAGTTTACTCCACTCCTCATTCTCTACTTTTCTTGTCGAACCAAGGCTTTTATGAACACTTGAATGTTGGTCCAAATGGTGGTTGATTGACTCATTTTCAAGGGGTGAAATTGGCAAAGGAATATGGGAAGAAAGTGAAGAACAATGGAAGGGAATGAAGAGAGAAAAATGAGAGAGAATTGAAGAGATGAGAAGAGTTTGAGATGTGTTTGAAGTGAGCAGCAAAGGGGGTATTTATAGGTTGAGATGTCTACTAAAATTAGCAAAAATCAGTAGCCATAGAGTCCCCCATGGCCAGTCACACATGTGGCAAGTTTGAAGAATTCCAACTTGCTATTTTAAGGTAGGGGCAAATCTAGAAAGGTACAAATAGTGGAGGGGTTTGAATGCAATTTGAAGGAGTCTTCAAGGGCCATTTTGAAAGTTAAATAATCATCCAAGAAAGCTCATTCGGTTAGCATGTGGGATGGTTTTGGATTGCTCAGTGCTCGGTTGGATCAATTTTCTCAGTTCAGCTCAACTGGGCCACTTTTAATAATTAATTAATAATAATTTATTTAACCCAAATTAAATTGGATTAAAATTAAAATTAAAATTAATTTATGAATTAATACACATAATTTGGATCGTCTTAGGTTGAAAAATTAATTTTCCTTGATGCTTCAAAATTGCTTCTCAGTTTTGTGCTTCTAGCAGTGTCTACCGAGCCGTTTTTCATCTTTTGTGCGAATCTGTCGAAAATGATCAAAATTAATCAAAATTGATTATAAAATTAAGTAAAATTCAACATGTTAATAATTTAAGTACAATTTAATTATTTTATAATAATTAAATATTTTTAGACAAGAATTTTATCAAAACTTCATGAATTTGAGTTAAAAACGGCATGAAAAAGTGTGTATATTTTTGTGTTTCCAATGAGGACGTTATGATGAAGGTTTCACCTACGTCACGAAAATGGAAGAAAAATATGGAAAGATGACGCCAAATTTTGGACAACCAGTTATGGTTATTTTCTCGATTACTCCAAGTGTAACATCCTTTACCAGTATTCAACTCCGGAATTGGATACGAGGCATTACTGAACATACAAAGCGAGCAAATATACAATTTTGGGTCATAAATTTTCATCCAAATTAAAACCATTCATATTCAATCATAAAGTTCCTAATACGAGCCTAAGAGGCCCAAAACATGCTTTGGAAGTGGTTCGGGACTAAACCGAACACTTAGGAAATTTTTACAAAACTTAGAATTTTTTTTACTATGAACAGGGGTCACACACCCGTGTGGCTTGGGACACACTCATGGTGGCAGGCCGTGTGGTCACACTTGCCCGTGTCCCTAACCCATGTAACTCTCTGTTTTGCAATGCATTAACAAATTGATGTCACACGGCCAAGTCACACGCCCGTGTGCTAGGCTGTGTGGTAAATTATATTTCATAAATAGGTACAGACTTCACACGGTTGGGACACACGCTCGTGCCTGAGGCCCTATCCCTCACACGGCTAAGACACACGCCCGTGTCTCTGCCTATTTGCTCAATTCTGAGCATTCTGTTTCTCAAAATTAAGGTGCAGGGGACACACGGCTAGAACACATGCCCATGGGCAGACTGTGTGTCACACAAGGCCTAGACACATGCCCGTGTGTCTACCCGTGTGGACAAAATAATGGCTATCTACTAAGCCATTTGTCACCCTCATTTACACCTACACAGATATAAGTTCTTGCAAACTTTATCAACTAGAGCATATTTGCCTAAGGGGTTCGACACTTTAATCACATACTCAGTAGACTGAACAGGCAAATTCTTACTAGAAACCAAATTCATGCAAACGTAAGAATGAGTCGATCCAGGATCAATCAATGAAACTACATTAGTATCATAGAGAGAAAATGTACCAGTGATAACAACAAGGGATGGCGCATCTTCGCGGGCATGAATAGCATAAGTTCTAGTAGGTGCTCTAACCTTTGGTCTCGCAGTTAACTCTTTCATCACACCTCTGCTACTGTTCCCACTCCCAGTATTTATCAGTGGCCTTCCTCTAGTGGCAATGTTACTTGGACTTGCATTCTGAAAATTATCTTTCTCAACCATTTTAGGGCAATCTCGAATGAAGTGATCTGGGAAGCCACATTTAAAGCAAGCCCGGTTATTCATCTTACATTCATCGGGATGTCATCTAGCACACTGTTGACATTCAGGTCTATTAAACCTAGCATGACCAACACTCACTATTGACGTAGTTTGGGCCTTAGAACCCGAACATTGCTTCCCACAATCTCTGTTGGGATACCCAGCTGAAGCATTAGAATGAGTATACAAATCCCTAGACTTCTTTGATAGAGATTGAAATGACTTATTTATCGGTCTTTTTCTTAAGTCTCTAGCCTCAAACTCAGCCTTTCTCTATTAGTTGCTCAACTTTTGACTTTGCAAGCTCGATCGACCAACACAACAAATTCCTTCAACATTAAAATCCCAACTAACAGTCTGATATCCTTATTCAGCCAATCTTCGAATCTCTTGCACATGATAGCCTCGGTAGAAACACATTCCCGAGCATACTTACTGAATCTAACAAACTCTCGCTTGTATTCAGTCATAGACATATGGCCCTATTTTAGCTCTAGGAACTCTTTGCATTTCTGATCAATGAACCGCTGACTGATATGTTTCTTTTTGAACTCATCTTGAAAGAATTCCCATGTAACTCTTTCCCTTGGTACCACGGATACAATAGTAATCCACCACTGATGCACTGTGTCTCTCAAAAGCGATATAGCATATTTCAAGCACCCATTTGGTGTGCCAAAAATCTCATCAAATACCCTGATAGAGTTCTCAAGCCAAAGCTCTGCTCTATCAGGATCGTCATCAATATTAGCTCTAAATTCTTTGGCCCCTTGCTTTCGAATCTTATCAACTGGATGCTTGTTCAGTCTTACCAATTCCACACCTTGGGGAGCTACGGGAACTAGTTGGGGGTTAGGTGGGGGTAAAGAATGTTGGGTATCTGGATTTGTTCGAACAAACTCGGCAAACCACTCATTCATCCTTTGGAAGAAGGCTTCTCTAGCCTCTCCTTCCTGACTGACCATTATTGGTCTACTTTAAGATGGCATTGTCCATTCGATAGGAGCCGGCGCATTACTTTCAACATCGTCAACTACCTCCCGGTTGGGGTCCATTTACTATATGAAATCACAATTTAAATTGTCAAGAGTCGTCACACTATCACAAATTAAATATGGCATGTATAGCTAGACTCTAGCACACGCTATGTTAGTCTGAGAATCGACTAAACCATAGCTCTAATACCATTAAATATAACACCCCTTACCTGTTTCAACACCAGAATAGAATACGAGGCATTACCAAACTTACAAAGCGAGCAAACATACAATTCTAGGTTATAAATTTTCATCTAGATTATACCATTTGTATTCAATCATAAAGTCCCTAATACGAACGTACGAGGCCCAAAACATGCTTTGGAAGTGGTTTGAGACTAAACCGAGAACTTAGGAAATTTCTACAAAACTCAAAATTTTTTTACTATGAATAGGGGTTACACACCGTGTGGCTTAGGATACGACTGTGTGGGTAGGCTGTGTGGTCACAGACGTCCATGTCCCTAACCCGCGTAACTTTCCATTTTGCAATGCATGAACAAATTGATGTCACACGGCGAAGTCACACGCCTGTGTGCCAGGGCGTGTTGTAAATTATGTTTTCATAAAATAGATGTAGACTTTACATGGTCGGGACACACGCCTGTGCCTAAGGTCATGTCCCTCACACGGTTGAGACACACGTTGTGTCTCTACCCATGCGCTTAATTCTGAGCATTCTATTTCTCAAAATTATGGTGCAAGGGACACACGACCAGACCACATGCCCATGGGGCAGACCGTGTGTCACACACAGCCTAGACACACGCCCTTATGTCTACCCTTGTGGAAAAAATAAAGGCTATCTACCAAGCCATTTGTCACCCTCATTTACACCTACACATGCACAAGTTCAATGGCATAATCCATGGTATGTTTAAATAACCAAACCATCCATAATCAAGACTAAATCATATCATTCATTACTGACACTTAACATATTTACTACAGCATAATTTACCCAAATCAATTCATACTAAATTCACATTCACAAGTATCAACATGAATACTTTCATCATGCATAATTCCACTTAGATTTCCTAGCACACCAAAGGACCCATATCATCCATTTCACAACAAGCCATTTAACCATGATAAACACATAGCAACCCATTACAAAACACAAAAACAAGAAGACATTAACACATATACGTATATAAATAGGCTTACAATCATGTTAGCCAAAATAAGCCAATTACATGGCTAAATACCAAATCACCTTAAACAAATATAAGCCAATACATTTGGCCAAATCAAATCACACATATATCAAAATGACCAAGTCTCTATACATGCCACACTCTCAAAATGTTTTAAAATCATCGGTACCCAAAGGACAATTTGATAGTGTGATGCGACTTTCGACGATCTCCAATCTCAAGCTAGCTTGGTAACACTATAAAATATTGAAAATAAAATGGAATAAGCTATATAGCTTAGTAAGCTCGTATGAAACAATAAGCAACCTTACCATACATTGATCATGCAAGTAGTATATCATAAGATAACATAATTTACCATAATCTTATGATCATAATTCACTTCCATCACAACTTACCTTGAAATCGTCATTTCACGAATTAATAATCATAAGCTTCGAGTACATACCTATACCATCTCGTAAGAAATTCACATTTATTCTCATCTTTAACATACCCATGAACCACTCGGAATAATAATGTCGGATACTTGGGAATCTTACAAACTAAGTGCCACATATGTAGCCAATGCTACCTCAATCTCATATCGAATAATTGCTCGCTCTAGAGCTAATCAACGGGCCTACTCACACAAAATGTCAGTTAAGACGTAGCCATTCCGTGCTACTCATACAAGCTGTCATGTAGCTGCAACATATGCCGGTATACTCAGTCACCGGTAAGATGTATGAGACCAGCACTCAGATCACATAATCACATAACACATGGTAACCCTAGTGACATGTCACTTGTATCCTCATCTATTCCTAAGGTTTAAACGGGATTTCCTGCTTATCAAACCGTCGTCGAACTCGTCCGTATAGTTAAACTCATCCATACAATCAATCATACAGTTCATGTAATATTAAAGTATTTAAATACAATTATATGAAAGCTTATTTAACATACAAACTTACCTCGGTTACAAAAACGGCTATTAGTTCGATTTAGTCCACAACCTTGTTCTTTCCCCGGTCTAAACTCAAACTTTGTTTTTCTTTATCTATAATATC
This sequence comes from Gossypium hirsutum, assembly GCF_007990345.1. Lineage (NCBI taxonomy): Eukaryota > Viridiplantae > Streptophyta > Magnoliopsida > Malvales > Malvaceae > Gossypium > Gossypium hirsutum. The sequence goes on along the minus strand of NC_053431.1, from coordinate 39,320,396 downwards.
AAATTTAACTTATTTAATCATCAAATTATTCAATTCATCCCCAAAACACACTATGGCAAAAATTACATTTTTTCCCTAACCTTTTGACATTTTTACAATTTAGTCCCTAGGATCGTGAAATGAATTTCTTTCAATTTACTCACAACCCAAGCCTAGCCAAACTTTTTCATGCTCATGGAAGCCCACATTTTTCATTTATTCACATTTTTATACACATTTTATAGACTTTTACAAATATGTCCCTATTTGTCATTTTTACCAAAACTCACTTTACATAAGTCATTTAACAAACAACAAACATGCATTTTCTACCATCAAACATCAACATACATACATGTTCAACATGGGTGAAATTTCAAACTTCACCTGTCTTTCAAATTATTCCTTGAAATAGCTAAATCAAGTTACAATGATCTCAAAAATATAAAAATCGTTAAAAACAAGACAAGAACAGACTTACAATCGAGCTTGAAAGTGGCCTAAACCCTAGCTATGTCTTTTCCTTGTGAAATTCAACCATGGGGGACTAATTTGAAGAAGATGAAATCTTTTATTTGTTAAATTTTGTCTTTATTTACCAAATGACTAAAATACCCTTAATGAAAAACTTCAAAGTTTTACCTAACCATGTCCATTTTTGTCCACCCTAAAGTATAATGGTCTAATTACCATTTAAGGACCTCTAATTTAATGATTCTTAGAAATTAGACACTTTTAACATAGCGAACTCAAGTTTTGCACCTATTGCAATTTAGTCCTTCTAGTCAAATTGGACACTCAATCGATAAAATTTCTTAATGAAATTTTCACACAATCATTCCATCATACTTTAGACCTTAAAATAATAATAAAATAAATATTTCTACTTCGAATTTGTGTTCCTAAAGCCACTATTCTGATTTGACCCAAAAATGGGCTATTACACCAAGGGTAATTTAAGCACATAGCACCCTAATGTTAGCCTATATAAACAACTTTATAACGTCATTAGAGGGGGGTTTAGATGTAGCTAAACAATTTTATCTCATTTTAGTTTGTTTTGATGTTTTTGTAGTTAGAATCTTTTCTATTCCAATGTGAAATGATTGCAAGCAGAGATTGCGAGAGAACCACACTTATATATTTATTAATAAGCAATTTCTTTATCCTTTTATTTTATTCTTTTATTTATTCTTTGTTAACTTGATCAATTAATTTTTGTATGAATATTAGGATAAATTCTTGTGCTTTATTTATATATTGCATGATTCAGTTATGGAACTGGTTAATTGATTAGAGAGTAATTAACAGAAGAAAGAGGTTTTCCTATACAAATTAGTTGGTATAAATTTATGTGTGTTTAAATCCTAGGATTGACAACCCTAGGAAGTAATCTAGGTTAAACTAGGTCGAGAGTTAAGTTTGCTGTGTAAATCATAATTTATCCTTATCAAGAAAACGAGGTCGAGAGATAAGTGAGTATTGGTCAATTAATTATTCAGTAGAGGCCGATGAATAATATTGGTTAATTAATATTTAATTCACTAAAAAACAACCTAAGTTCTAAAATTAATTACAACCATTGAAGAAAGTTTATCTTCTACCTATTAATCAATCATAGGTTGAGAGCTCACATTGTTGACAATAGGAATAGGAAATTCCATTAGGTTAATTTAGGGTAATTAATTTAATTAGTTTAATAAATACTTTAATTTGGATTCACCCTACTAATTCATGACTCGATTAGATTAGTAATTATTTTCTGTAATTATTTAATAATAAAATTTTCCAATATGCAATCCCTTGGGTACGATTTTCTGAATACTTATTGGTGCTCTGTTGTAATATAAAACTATATTAAAATTTGAATTGTTCTCTTTTAGATATTGCACTACATTCTATATATTCATTTGCACGATTTTTACTCTAAACGTTCACATGTTTGGAAGTGGTTAAGCATCTGAGCATAAAAAGAAAATGTTTTTTGGGATTCTAACTACTCTAGGAAATTCTCTAAATTGACCGCAAAAGGGTTCATAAATGATAAGAATATTGACAAAAATAGTTTTTTTGATCATGGCATTGATTAAATTCTACATAATATTGGATTGTTTGGTTTAGTTTGTTATGTTCTACCTTACGTGAAGAAGGCGATCCATGAGTTCTATGCCAACCTAAATCAAGGAATCGAAATAGAGACCAATAATTGCTACCACAAGGTCTTAATCTGTGGAGATTGGAACAAGTTTGGTCCTGACCAAATCATAAAAGTGATGAACTGCTACACTTCCAACAACATCGAGCTCGAGGAATCCATTAATGATTCAACTATAGCATTGACTAATAATCTCCACATCTCTTGGCTTAAGAAAGGTGCATTACGAGCCTCTTTTTTAAGTCTTGCTAATTCTGTTTTATATGCAATTGCTACACGAAATTAGCTTCCTAATAGCCAAAAAGACTCTATAACTAAGAGAATGGTGTTGGATTTGGTACCCTATGTTTAGTATTTTTGTCTACATACACTTGTACTTTTTTAGAACATATTGGTTTAAGAAACTTATTCATGAATTACACTAATACCTTTTGTATATTGTCCTCCATGATTTTTACATGCAAAGCAAAATAGAAGAAAATATTAGCTCTTTGGTTATCTAATGATTAACAAATGTTAAATGGTATTATGTGGTTTGATTGTAATACAAAAAGACAACTTATATTAGTAGATGAACCTAAAGATCTCCTTAGCCTAATAAAAAAAATAGCAAACCGATTGAAAGACTAATTGTCATCTATCAAGTCCAATTAGAGAGATGTTTTGTCTTGAGCATTGGAGCAGATGACTCCTAGAAGATAGGGACATAGATGTGACTAACTTAACGAACAGTACATCAAACATGAGCCAAGTAGAATAAATCTTGAATCTGCTTATGGATTTATTCACTTGTGACTTTTATAGTGTGACATACTTTAATATTGAGTGCATGATGGGTAATGTATGCGTGACTCATATATTTTGATGTAAGTAAAAGTTTGAGTTCAAATAGATAATGAACCAAAAGCTGGTGCGTGAGGTATACGACTTCTGCAGTATGTAGCATCATTCATAATAATTGCATTCATAGTCCAAGACATGGGTAAATGATATCCTCTCATTGGCATTACATGATAGATGAAAACAGTAAATATGGCCACCATAATACCCCACCCGGTATAGTCTTGTTGATGATTTGTATGGAATGAAATTTAAGTTAATATTTAAGTCAAGGTGAGACTGATTTATGTTGTATCCGTCAGTGTGGTATTTGTATAAGTTGTGCACCATGAGTGGCAGACTATTTGATTTATAGGTAAGTGGAACGAAGAAAATGTGCAAGTGTACACAATCGCAACAAGTAATAAAGTGACAAGTAAATATCGAGTTATCATACCCACAAAGACTGTGAAAAGAATTATTTATGAAATTAATTTAAAAACACTTTGGTGAAGAAAAATATTTTGATTTGAAGAGGTGATTAAAAACTAGGGTTTTAACAAAGTAAAATAAATAAAAATAAAATAAAAGTTCCAATGCACGATTTCAAAAGATGATTTTAATTAAGATGACATAATTGTGCTAGATTAATTACATTTCTTAACTCAGAATTGTTAAACTCATGTTTATGTTGTTACGAATAAACTCATGGCAACTTGGTAATTTGCTAACTATGAACATACTCACCTACGAAAATCCTTTCATCTCTAACTATATCTCTATGTCAATTCAACCGATTAAAAAAATTTTAATAGGCAAATGTGTTAATGCACATACATACTTATGAAATTAAAATAATCTCTTGTACATATCTCTATGCTAATTCAAACAATTAATTCAATCTTACAAGCACATAAAAGATTACATGAGGTAACAATGTATTTCTACCTTAAAGCAGTTTAATCACAATAATCTTGCAAGTTATGCAAGGCAAATATATCGTTAGATACCATTGCTAATTTAACCCTCAGCTAACTTAGATGATTAAACATGCATTGATTATGTATTGTGCCAATTAATTACAATTTCAATCGAAGGTATTCAGCACTAAGTGTGCGATTTGAAATTGTTACGGTTATAAATAGCACTAACCGTGCGAGATGGAATAGCTTTGGCTATATGAGGCACTAAGTGTGCGATACTGAGCTAGCTTCGGCTATTTGAGATGGCACTAAGTGTGCGAGATCATTTTAGCTTCGTCTAATCATTAAAGCACTAAGTGCTTGAATTCTTAAAGCGTGGAAAGACTTTAGAAAGAGTTAATGTATTCAAATGGGAGGTAAGAATGAAATGAATAAATACAAGAAAGTTCAAGTATGTACAAAACCTATGTGGTAGATGATACTGTGTGTATAAAGCTTGATAAGTTGGTATGAACATAATAATTTGTGATGGAATAGAATTGATAAATGATTTGAGAACTACTAAGTGTCTATTAGATGATGATGTTTTGTATTATATAAAATGTTAGTTATATTTAGTACGAGCTTCCTAAGTTTTTGAAAGCTTACTTTGTGTGTGTTTTCATTTTTTATAGATATCAAAGCTACTGTGACCTTGGGGATTGTTGAGGATCGTCACCACACATATCGAACCTTGTTTTGGTACTTTTGAAAATGTACATTTTGAAGTATGGCATGTATAGGCTAGAAGTGTTTGGATTATGTTTTGTAATGTTTATACCATGCCATGTGATATGGCTAGCTTGTGTTTAAATTTATGATTGGGATTATTATATGGTATGTTTTGAATGACCAAACGAAATGGTCAATGTTGATAATTTTTGGTAAGTTTTGAGCATGAGATTGAATGATGTATTGAAACATATGTTTTGGTATGATTGTAGTTTAGGTTTTGGTATGTGTTGGTTGATGAATTGAGATTGGAATTTATTGATAATGTAAAGGCTTGAATAATGTATGTTTTGGTATAGAGACTGGCTGAAATTGGTGTACAAATATGCTTAGTTTGGTGCTTGTAGGTTTGACCCAATTAGGGTGGCAAGTTGGCTATTCAAATGGCCAATTTTTTTCAACACGGGCGTGTGTCTCAGCCGTATGTGGCACATGGTCATGTTACATGGCCATGTGTCCTCTGGGGTACCCTGCGAATTAAATTCAGTATACCCTCCAGTTTTGACACGGCTTAGAACACGGGCGTGTGGTCAAGTCAATAGCCTCTCTAACTTTCACACGGCCTGGCAGACAGGCGTGTCTTGAGGCCGTGTGGACAAGTTAGTATGTATGCTCTGATTCACCACGGCTTAGACACACGTGCGTGTCTAATGCCGTGTGAGTCACACGGCATGTTCACACGGGCGTGTGACCCTTGAAAAGTTGAAATTTTTTCTAAGTTTTGAAACTTTCATATGTTATAAATTTGGTCCCGAATGCATGATTTAGACATTGTTTGCTTGTTTTAAATTCATATTGAATATGAATGACTTATATTATTGAAATGAGATGGTATTTGATATATGATTGTTTTGAACTGAGTTATAAGTTCAGTAATGCCTTTTAATCTATTCCGGCCACAGTTACGGGTTAGGGGTGTTACAGGTTTGCTCCACTCTTCCTTCTTCTCTTGTTCTTGTTGCTGCTACGAATACTTTAATGCTGCTTGAAATGGTGGATGAATGTCTCTCTTTCAAGAGGTGAAATCGACAAGAGAATAAAGAAAAATGGATGAGAAATGAAGAGAGAAAATTGAAAGAGAAGAGAAGAGATGAGAAAAGTTAAGGGTGTGTTTCAAATGAGCAGCCAAGGGAAGTTTTTATAGGTTGAGAGGACTGTTAAAAATAGCCAAAATCAGTAGCCGAAGAGCCCCCCATGGCCGGCCACACATGTGGCAAGGTTGAAGTTCTCAAACTTGTTATTTAAGGTAGGGGCAAATCTAGAAAGGCACAAATAGTTGAGGGTTTTGTTTGCAATTTGAAAAAGTCTTCAACGGCCATTTTGCAATCTAATTAATCAGCCAAGCAAGCTGATTGGGTCAGCATGTGGGATAATTTTGGGCTGCCCAGTACTCGGTCAGTTTGGTTTTCTCGGTTCAGCTCAACTAGGCCACTTTTCATAATTAATTAATAATAATTTATTTAACCCAAATTAAATTGGATATAAATTAAAATTAGTTATATTATGAATTAATACACATAATTTTGACCATCTTAGGTTGAAAAATTAATTCACCTTGATGCTACAAAATTGTTCCTTAGTTTTGCGCTTCTAGTAGTGTCTACCGAGCCGTTTTTCGTCCTTTTTGCAAATCTGTCGAAAATAATCAAAATTAATCAAAATTACTTATAAAATTAATTAAAATTCATTATGTCAATAATTTAAGTACAAAATGATTATTTTATAATAATTATATATTTTTCGACAAGAAATTTATGGAACTTGCATGAATTTGAGTTAAGAAGGGCATGAAAAAGTGTGTATTTTCCTGTTTCCACATTCCCAAACTTAATTCATTGCTCGTCCCGAGTAATGCAAATATTTGAAAAGAATTTCTTGGAAACAACTTTGAAAAAATTCCTTCAAAACAGCATTCTTCCCAGCAATCATGAATTTGGTATACTTATGCTCAGGAACAAGAAATTTGATATTTATGCTACTTATGTGAAACAGCCCTAACCCGTATCCGTCGCCGAAATAGTGTTAAGAAGCATTACCAGACTAATCCCATAAACAATCGTACAATTCAAATTATAATTCTCATATCAATTAAAATCCATACAAATACAATCATATAGTCCCTAACACGAGCCCTCGAGGCTAAAAACAAGCATTAAAAGTGGTTTGGGACTAAACTGAGAACTTATGAAAAATTTTGGAAAAAAATAGAAAATTTTCAAAGTACAGGGGACACACACGGCCAAAGACACGACTGTGTTACAGGCCGTGTGGATATTCGAAATGGAATCACATAGCCATGTCTCAGCCCGTGTCCGACCCTATGTAACTCCTTGACTTGGGTCACACGACCAACCACACATCCGTGTGACTAGCCCGTGTACCATTAGAAATGGCCTCACACGCTTGTGTGCCATACCATGTGCTAGGTCGTGCCAAAACTGTAGGGTATACTAACTTATGCCACACGGCCAAGTCACACGCCCGTGTGCTGGGCCTTGTGGAGCATACTGACTTGGTTTATAAATAAATACCAGGGGACATACAGCCGTGTCACCTAACCGTGTGTCACACACCGCTGAGACACATGCCCATGTCTCTGCCCGTGTGGACAAAAATAGGCTATTTTCCAAGCCATATTTCTCATCCAAATTTGCATCCAACTAAACATGTCAAATAGCATATAACATAACATCAATAGGCATTCAAACCAATCTCAACCAAACCTAAATCATGCCATTTCAATACCAACAACTATATTGCTCATACCATCATGTTTTGCCAATTCAAAACATACCAATTTCACATCTAAAAATCACCTAAGTGGTCACTTTCAACTATGCATTATTTTGTATAAAACCACATGCATACCATATCTCAAAATTCAACCATTTGGTACTCAAAATTCCAATTCACAACAAGCATTCACATAGCAATTATACACAATATATCAAAAGGCCATTTGCACATATATATACATCACCAAGTATACTAAAATAAGCCAAATCACATGGCTATACACATAGCCAAAACAAGCCAAATCAATTGGCTAAATACATTACCAACAACTAGGCCATATTAACCACAACACTTAGACATGCTATATAACCAAGTACACAAGTTCAAATGTACCAAAATGACAGCTGGATAGTGTGACGAGATCTCTAACAACTCCCAAATCCAAGCAAGCTTTGAAATCACTATAAAACATGGAAAAGTAAACAAAGTAAGCTATAAAGCTTAGTAAGTGATGGTCGCTAAACTAACTAAAAATTTGACTAAGGGAAACGCACCTATCGAAGAGTAGTATAGTTATGGTGAGACCGGAAATATCATATCCATAAGGACTAAAAGCACTAGTAATTACTATCTTTTTATTATCTAGCCTAAGAATTAAAGGGATGTTTTTAAACTAAAATTAACTATCTAATTAACTATGACCACGACAGAGAGTGAAGAATGTAATCAAATAAACCATTAATAAAGACAATACCCAAGGAAGAATCCACCTAGACTTCACTTATTATTCTGATTCTGAATCTAACAATTTATTCACTTGTCTTGATATATAGAAATCCCTAAATTATGTTAATATCTCTTTCGAGACTAAGAACAACTGACTCTAGGTTGATTAATTGAAATTTCTTTCTAATTAAAACCCCTTATTATCGCATTAACTCGATCTATGGATTCCCTTATTAGATTTGACTCTAATCCGGCAGATTTATGTCGTCTTACTTCTAGGGTTGCATGCAACTCTGCTTAATTATGGTAGATCTACTCTTAAATAGGGACTTTTTCTCCACTGAATAAGCACATCAACTTGAATTAATATTCTGAAAATATTAAAACAAGAATTAAGAAAACATAATTAATAACAAGAACAAGTATTTATCATTAAATGGTTTCATCCTCCTTAGGTATTTAGGGAGTTTAGTCCAAATTGTAGTAAGAAAACATCTCAACAATAGGAAAATAATAAAACATAAAGAAACCTAAAGCCTTCGAGAGAGAAATTGGATGAAGATCTTCAGTCTTGAAGGCAATCCTACTTTCGAGCTGAATCTGTTGGCGTTCTTCGAGTAATTCCTGTGTTCTACTCTATGTGTCCCCTTAGATCCTCTCCTCGTGTGTTTAAATAGACTTTGGAATGTCAAAAATAGCCCAAAATTAGCCTTTTCTGAGTAGAATTAAAATAGGTCTCGACAGGGACACGGCCGTGTGGTTCACCCGTGTGATGGTGCTCAGGCCGTGCGCATATCTGATATAGTTTTAAGTTGACACAGCCATGACACACGTGCATGTTTCTGCCCGTGTGTCTCACACGGGCATGTGGATTACCCATGTGGAAGTGTCTGACCCGTGTGTAGCACTGAAATAAACCTATTTTGTCTGTTTTTTTCCTTTTTCTTGCATTTTTTGCTTTCCTATGCTCAAGTGGATATAAAATATGAAATTAAAGGATTAGTAGCATCAAATTCACTAAATCTTATGATAAATCATCCAAAAATATACCAAGCATAGGGTTAAAATGTGTTACTTTTGAGGTTTATCAGTAAGCTCATATGATTAATAAATAAAACATACCATTCAATTACTTAAACACCACATAATGCAATTCAATTTAAATAATAAAAAAATCTAACACATATTCAATCCAAAGGTTAGACATGAATTTCATCATTTTCTTCGATTTAATGATTGTATAGTTCATGTACAAACCTGTACTAATTCGTATCAATTTCATACTCTTCTAATTCATCGATATACTCGTTGAACCATTTGGAATAATATTGGATACTCGGGAAATCTCGCACCCTAAGTGCCAATACATGGTCGAAACCATCTCAATCTCGTAACTCATATAATGCTAACTCTCGAGCTATCAACGGGTCTACTCATACAAGCTAATGGTCAAGATGTAACTACACGGTGTTGCTCACATAAGTTGACAAGAATCTACAACACATGCCGAAAAACTCAGCCATCGGTAGAACATACGGACCAACACCCAAACACAATAACCCCTAATGGTATGTCATTTGTATCCTATCTATTCCTAAGGTTCAACCGGGATTTATACATTGCCGAATCTTCGTTGAACATTTCCATCAAGTCATATTGACAATTAATGCAATTTATAAAGCATTTAAAACACAATTATATTAATGCTTATTAACATACGAACTTACCTCAAATTTATACGGAGAGAATCGAGCTATCAATCAACTATCTTGTTTTTTCCCCAATCTAATTCCAAACTTCGCTTTTCTTCATCTACATATAATCAAATTTAACTTATTTAATTATCATTCTATTCAATTTAACCCAAAAACCGTATGATGGCAAAATTACCCCTGTGCTCCTTAAATTTGATTTTTTTACAATTTAATCCCCAGCTTATAAAAATGCAAATTCATGCAATTGAGTCCACATCCATGCTAGCCAAATTTTACCTATTCTCATAGCAGCCCATATTTTTCATTATTTCACACATTTACCACACAATTTATCACATTTCTTAATTTAATCCCTAATTGACAATTTTATCAAAAATCACTTAACAAATGTTGTTTATCTAACAACAATCATTCATTTTCTATTATCAAACATCAAAATACACACATATTCATCAATGGTAAAACTTTAAACCTTTAAAAGTTTTGCAAATTAGTCCCTGGGCTAGCTAGACTAAGCTACAATGACTCCAAAAACATAGAAAACATTAAAAATCGAGCAAAACTTACATGCACAAAGAATGTTGGTCAAACCTTCAAGCTTATCAATGGCTTCTTTCTACCCTAATTTTCGGTGGTGAAATCTCCATTAAGAAGATGATAACATCTTTTACATTATTTTACTATGTTTATTTTATTAAATTACACTTTTAACCTTTATTATAAATCATTAAAGTCACTTAATACATGTCCAAGTACAACATCCCAAATTAGGGTCTACTCAAAATAATGGTTTTGAGACCACAAATTTGAAATAGAAATAATTATTTTATGATTATTTAATGATCCATGATATTATTGCATGTTTGTGTGAAATTTTCATGAAGAAATTCTATGCCTACGGTGTCCAATTTGACTTTAGGGACTAAATTGAATTAGTTGCAATACTTGTGTTCTAGAAGCTTTAAGCATGAAATTGTATTGGATTATTAATTAGAGGTCCTAAATGAAAATTTGACCAAGTTCTAAATTTTTTGACAAAAATGGGCATGAATAGGAAAATTTTGAAAGAAAGGCTTAAGGGGCATTTTGGTCATTTAGTAAATAAAAGAATAAAAAGGGAAAAAGAAATCAAAATTTGTCCATCTTATTCTTGCTTGTGCCAAAATTCCAAAGGTCACCATATCTAGGTTTTGTTCATCTTTTCAAGCTTGATTATAAGTTCTCCCTAACCCTGATTTTAATGTTCTTTACATTTTTTAAGTTGTCATCAACCGATCTAGCTATTTCTACCATTATTTTGAGGTAGGGTTCATGTATGAAATTTGACCCATGTGTAACATGGTTTTATTTTGATGTTTAATGGAGAAATATGAATGTTTGATGTGTGATACACATCTTGATGTGTGATAAACATTTTTTACTAAGTGATTTTTAGTGAAAACACCTAAAAAGGACTTGTTTGTAAAAGGTGTAAAAATGGGTAGTAGAAATGTGGTTTAATGAGAAATATGGACTAATATGAGATAGATTATGAATTGGCTAGGCTTGGGTAGCCAAGAAAATGCATGCATTTCATTTTACGAGCCTAGGGACTAAAGTGTAAATAAGTGAAAAGTTAAGGGTAAAAAGGTAATTTTACCAAAGTATGTGTTATGGGTCGATATGAGCAATGTATGTATTGAACAAGTTGAATTTGGCATTACAGATAAAGAAAAACGTGATTCGGGTCTTAATCGGGGGAAAAACAAAGTTTATGAGGATTAAGCTCATTCCTATCATTTTGCACTGACGTAAGTTCATTTGCAAATAATGCAACATATACCATTCTTTAAATGCTTGACATTGCATGTATGGTAAGTATATATAATTAATGAGATGTTGTACCAATGTTTAAATGCTTACCTTTTTATCATGAATGATGCCTTAATTATTCCATGAGTATGTGATTGGTGCTATGAGTAATGAAATTGACATTACAAGTAATCTCAATGGAAATGTGGTATCGAGAAATCCCATTTGAACCTTAGGAATAGTTTAGGATACAAGTGACATGTCACTAGGAATTATGTGATCTGAACTCATTGAGTTATTGTCTGAGTTCATGATATATGTGGCATCCGAACTCATTGACTTGTGGTCTGAGTTCGTGATATATATGACACATGTTTTAGTGCCTGGGTATTGGTCTCATATATTCTATAGATGGTAAGGTAGTCCTGCATATGTTGCGAATACCTAACAACCTGTATCAATAATCCCATGAGTAGCTCAAAAAGCGAACAACATGTGATCTGAGATATGAAGTAGCATTGGCTACATATGAGGCACTTAGGTGCAAGCTTCCGATGTATCCGATAGTATTCCAAGCTTTCAACGGGTAATTCTAAAGAAATTTCAATAAGTAACCTTGATGAATACTTCAAAGATGAGAAAATAAGTTATTTTATGCAAGTGGGCATAGGTATGTACATCGAACTTATGTGAATGACATGAAGTTTGATGAGCTCGTGGTGAGAATATGTGTATATTTATATATGAAGAATAAGTTTAAGAGATTTGATAAAATGCAAGATTATATTCATTATGTTATATGGATGATTAATGCATGTTTAAGTTGCATTTCATTTGCATGTTAACTTACTAAGCTTTATGTTTACCCCCTTTCCTTTCCATCTCTTATAGTTTCGCCAAGCTAGCTAGGGGATCGGAAGACGTTGGAGACACGATCACACTACCATTTAAACATTTGGGTATAGTTAGTTTCATCATTTTGGATATGCCATGTATAAGGACTTGGTCTTTTTGCTTTGTGTCATATTGATTAACCAAATGTGTTGCCTTATGAAAGTATTATGATTATTTTGTATATGGCCATGAGATGTGGCTCATATTGATTATTTTGGGTTGTAACCCTATTTATCGATGCATGCATGCAAATGTGTTTATGCTTTAATATGGTCATGATTGATTATGGTTTATGAGTGTGATGGATAGCATGTATGTTAGGTGTATGAGATATGATTAATGTGTATGACAATAAATGTGGTGTAAAGGTGTACTTGAAAGTAGGTTAGTAAAGATGATAGACAAATATGAAATTGGTGTGGAATGCCATATGAAAGCATGATAATTTGAATAGGTGATATGTTAACTTTTCCATATCATAATTTAACCATGAATGTGAATGTTTGAGTAATCAAAGGACCCATGTTGTATGCCATGAAGTGAGTGTGAGCATGGGGGTGTCTAAGGGTGGCAAATGGCTTGGAAAATAGCCTAAAAATTGTCCACACGTTAGACACACGGTCATGTGTCTTGGTCGTGTGTGACACACGGTCTGCCCATGGGTGTGTGATCCGGCCGTGTGTCCCCTGCACCCTAATTATGCAAAACAGAATGCTCAGTAGTAAACACATAGGCAGAGACACGACCGTGTGTCTCAGCCGTGTAAAGGACACAGCCTTAGGACATGGGCGTGTGCCTAGGCCGTGTGAAGTCTGCACTTAATTTTTGGAATTTAATTCTCCACATGGTCTAAGCACACGGGAGTGTGACTTGGCCGTGTGACCTTATTTTGTTGATAATGTCATAATCCGAGAGTTACACAGGCGTGTGTGACCATACGGCCTACCCATATGGACGTGTGACTCTCCAAAACAAGAAAATTTTCTAAGTGATGAAAGGATTCTGAAAGTTCTTGGTTTAGTCCCAAACCGCTTTTGATGTATGTTTTAGGCCTCGTAGGCCCTCATATGGGACAATTTGCATGTGATTGAAAAGTTTTTATTTTGGACGAAAATTTTATAGCTCAGTTTTGTATGTTTCTTTACGTTTAAGTTTGGTAACGCCTTGAACCCTACCTCGGCGTAGAATACGGGTAAGGGGTGTTGCACCAAGAATGTCCACTAACTTTATAAATGGTCTACTTACCATTAAGGACCTTCTCTTTAAAGTTCTATAGCTATTAGATACCTTTAGCTATTAGAACACAACTTTTGCGCTTTACGTAATTTAGTCTTTTTTATGAAATTAAGTACTCAAACAATAAAATTTCTTAACAAAATTTTTACACAATCATACTATCATGTTGTAGACCTCAATTTAATAATAAAATAAATATTTTGACCTCATATTTGTGGTTTCAAAACAACTATACCGATTTGACTAAAAACGAGCTGTTACATTATGTATACATATCATTCAAATTAATCTCAATCATTCTTATGATAGAAAAAATTAGACTAAATGTTTCCTTATAAAGACATGTTAATCCTTACCAATTTGATTTTATTCCCTTATTCAAGATTAAGCTGCAATCATTAAGTTTAACTTATGCCTTCATATGTTGAACATAGCAATTTCTCTCCAGTAATGTAGGTAGCATAAAAACTTCAATCAATAGGTCTTTAACAAGGTTGTAACGTGGCTAGGCTAGGGGTAGGTAAAAGATAAATTTTGGATAAAAAACCTTAACTCAGCTTCAATCAGACCTTCAGAATATTTACCTTCAATACACCAACTTACTTTGCTTTCACATGCTCTTTCGTACATATATTTTCTTTCAAGTACACATGCTCTTTTTGTTTTTTACAAGCATTTTGTTGTATGTACTACAATTTTTTGAGCATTCGATATTCTTTTCAATTCCCCCAAACTTATTTTCAAAGAATGTTCTGAATAGTACTGAGTCTAGTGTTTAGGATAATTTAAAGATAAATTAAAGAGAAGTGATGGCTAAATATTGCAAGGGTTCAAATAAAATAAGGCCATATAGTCTCAAAGTTGGGTTTCAAACGATAAAATTTCATTAAGGTTGGCTTGAAAGGCTCAAACGGTCCAAAAACAGTTGCCTAAATCATTTTCAACTCTCCATGCTTCCTAGGATTTGGCCTCAAAAAACTACTAAGTCAATTATAAAGACTTAAACTTTCATGCACGCTTAACTCTCCTAAGGAACTAAAAATTTTATGGTACAATTTACATGCTTTATTAAAAATAAACTTATGTCATATTTCAATTAACGTAACAATTATTGAAAAAATCAAACTTTAGCATACTTAACAAAATTTCAAATTTTTGAACAAAATATAACCTAATCATAACTAGAAGAAAATTTTATTTTAAGTGGAAATAATTTCAATGTTTTAGTCCCCTACTTAAGATGAACAATGTCCTTATTGTTAAAAGTTAATAGATACTATACACCAAGTAGGATTCTAGAAAATAGGACGTGAGTCTATGGAATTTATGATTAAAGTGTCAAACCCGTTAAGGAAGCATGTTTTAGTTGATAAGGTATGTAAGAAATGTCCTTTGATGATTAGAGATTATTGTTTTCTGGATGACTTGATGTTATTGCCGTTCGATGAATTTGATGTTATATTCACTATGGATTGGTTGACACTTCATCATGCTATAGTAAATTGTAGACAAAAAGTTATTGAATTGAAATGTGAAAATGGTGAAATTCTTAGGGTCAGATGAGTCAGATTGATTGCCAATTGTGATTTCTTCGATGTCTGCTCGAAAATGTATGAGAAAAGAATGTGAGGCTTATTTGGCTTATGTGCTGAATACGAAAGGATCTGAATCAAAAATTGAATCAGTGCCTGTTCTATGTGAGTATCCAGATGTGTTTCTGGAAAAGCTGTTACCTCCTATTAGGGAAGTTGGGTTTGATATTGAAGTGATGCCAAGGGCAGCACCTATCTCGATTGCTCCATATAGGATGGCCTCGACTGAGTTGAATGAACTAAAGCCACAGTTGCAAGAATTGACCGACAAGGGTTTTGTAAGACTGAGCTTTTCATCGTGGGGTGCTCTTGTACTTTTTGTGAAAAAGAAAGACGAATCTATGAGGTTATGTATAGATTACCGATTGCTTAATAAGGTAACGGTAAAGAACAAGTTTCCCTTACCAAGGATCGATGATTTTCTTGATCAATTGAAGGGAGCCATAGTGTTTCCAAAGATAGACTTGAGGTCTAGTTACTATCAGCTACGAGTTAAAGAGTCGGATGTGCCTAAAACTACTTTTAGAACTAGGTACGACCACTATGAATTTCTTGTTATGCCATTTGGGTTGACGAATGCAGCTGCTATGTTTATGGATTTAATGAATCGAATATTTCAGTCATATTTAGACAAGTTTGTCATGGTGTTTATTGACGATATTGAGACAGAACATGCTGAACACTTGAGAATTGTTTGGCGGACTTTAAGAGACAAACAGTTCTATGCTAAGTTCAGTAAAAGCGAGTTTTGGCTTCGAGAAGTTGGATTCTTGGGCCATATTGTTTCAGGTGATGGTATCCGGGTTGACCATAGTAAGATCTCGGTTATTGTTGAATGGAAACTGCCGGGGAATGTAACTGAGGTTAGAAGCTTTCACTACAAGAAAACAGACTTTTAGCGACGTTTTTTTTAGCCTTTAAGCGCCGCAAAAACTATTAGCGGCCTTTTCCCAAGCGCCGCAAAAAATGCCGCTATAGGAAACGCCGCCAAAATTTGCGGCGTTTATCTGAAAAAAATGCCACAAAAGATCAAGACTTTTAGCGGCGTTTAATGGTGAACAGCCACTATAAGTCATGGCTTTTAGCGGCGTTTGTTAAAAAAGTGTCGCTAAAAGTCATAGCTTTTAGTGGTGTTTGTTGGAAAAGCGCCGCTAAAAGTCACTTTTAGCCGCGCTTTTCCAACAAACGCCACTAATTTTGGCAGATTTAAAATATACATTTTTCACCAATATCCAACCCTTCCTACATTAAATCCAACCAAAACTAGCAAATATAGTATGAAATCTAACCAAAAACAGGAAATGTAGCATAAAAAATATAATCAAAAACATTAAATCTAAATGATACTTCAAATTCAACGAAAGATCTATGATGTAAATTAATAAATTAAGTAATATTCTTACAATAATATTAAATGTGACAATGTTAAAAAACATTCTTACAATGAGAAAACTAATGTCTAAGATGGCGGCTTTTGCGACTGCTGAAACATCTGCATCATTTGCTGAAGCTATAGTTGGAGCTCATCATACTTTCTGCTTTGCTCTGCTACCATCACTACTACCTCTGCCTCCCTTGCTGCTACCGCTGCCTCCCTCTCTGCTGCCTCTGCTCTAAGTTGTTGCTGGAGTTCTTCATATTTTCTTTGAACCTTGACAATTTTCTCAATCGTGTTCGCTTGTATCTGAGTTATCTGGTCTCTTAACCTCTGGACTTCAGCTTGAGCTTGACTCTTGGAAGGCATGTATTGCTGGGAGCCAAATCCAAATTATTGGGTCGGGGTAACACCAGATCCTTGAAATCGAACCCGACCGTACCTTTCAGGACCCAAAACTTTAGTGATAATTCTATTATCAATGTTCTCAAGATTAACAGAACTACCAGTCGAAGCAATCGCTTGATACTTCGCCTTCTTCTCCTTTAGTTTCTCTTAAAAAATCAATTAAAGAGTTAGAAACGAAATATATAATAAAAAGGAATGCAACATAACTTAACATTATTTAAAACTACTAATGACGAATTAAACTATTATAATTAAACATTATAAATATTTATAATAAATTAAATTTTATTAAGTAAATATACCATAATTTCTCCAGCTTCGGATGTCATAGGAGATCCATCTTTCTTCCTATGTGTAATCTCAAAAAGCTGAAGGCGTCCAACTTTTTGACCAGACGAGACTTCCTACAATATAGTAGTAAAAATATTATTTAATAGTAGAAAGTTATTAATATTTGAAAGAATTAATAAATTCATAATACCTCGGCCTCAGCTACGGAAGCAAAACTTCTCGACCCTACCGTGTACGTGAATTTTAGTTTTTCCTGTTGCTTGTTCCAACTCGCTCACAGTCCTACATAATGAAATTATTATTACGTATATAGTAAATACTATATATAAGAGTTTGGAAATACGTAATACCTCTCCTTTCTTTGAATTCTAGAATCTAACCGCATCTTCCCATTGGTACCTCAGCATTCCCGGTAGGACATTTCTCAATTTTTTCCTCGAGGCTTATGTCTTTCTTAAAATATAGTTCTTTCAAATTGCTTTTATGCTCTCTCCATTTTTTACCCAATGCCTTCTTGATATAGTCATCGGAGACCTCAAAAGCAAATCTCTCCTAAAAAAACACAAGTTTAGAATGTAAATATAAATAAAACTTAAACCAAAGTATTATAAATTACATTCACGTTTTGTCACCTTAATATTATTGAGAGCTTGATTTTTGTTGCTATCAGGCCTGTGATGCCATGATTCGTAGTTGATGGGAAACATATTGGCATTTCGTGATATAATGCCCAAATAACCTGCTAAAAGTCGAGCTTCAGATCCAACAGGCTTACCATGACTGTTTCTACTTACTTTGACATGTTAGACAGGATTTAAGTCATATAAATCTTTAAGCAGCGTATGTCCTCGACCTCTATGCGTCCCACCACTTTCAGCTGAAAAACGGTAATTGACAAATAAATCAATAATAAAAGTCAACACATGTAAAATGAACTTAACATTACTTTGAAATTCTCTAGGCTCATCAAGTGTCTCCGGCACATTCGAAGATCCAACAACTGTCTGCTGTTCACTATTTGCTTCTTCCGAATTTAGAGTATTCTGGACAATACTTAAATCTCGTAATCTTCTTCTACGCATTTTTCCTGCAATACACATAAAATAGTTGAAGTTTTAGTAACAAATTACAACAATAATAGTACATATAAAATAGTTAAATTATATAACATGACCAAGATAAAAATTATAATATTACATATAATTAAAAAATCATAAAATCTTACTCCATCATTATTTGTAAATATCTTCATCCACATCATGTCGAACTTATTGATGTTGTGTACTAGTACTAGGGATATTTTCATCTAAGTTTTGTTGTGGAAAAGGTAATGTTTCTGATCTTTCGACGATGTCATCTCTACTTCCATTACCCACGTCAAACAAGTCTCTAGGGATGTTTCGGAGTACAACATACCGACCCTCATCAGTTGGATCTTTCGAATAAAAAACTTGTTTCACTTTAGAAGAAAATACATATGGGTCATCCATCAATTGTTGTCCAGTGTGAATCAAGCGAGAGAAATTAACCATTGAAACCAAATTGATCTTTTTTAATTCTGCGAGCAGTATTAACATCAGCCCAATCACACCGAAATAAGACAACATTCCATCTGCCATAATAATCCAACTCAATAATGTTGGTAAGAATTCCGTAATACTCCACATTACCCTCAATCGGATTACTATCCCTAGCACTAGCATAACTTGTAATTGAAGAATTAACAACAATTCCACAATTTTGAGTTCTCCTCATTCTCTCACGATATTTTGTATGAAATCTGTATCCATTGATGAGGAAGGCACTATATCTTTTTATTACTCTGTTCGGACCTTGGGAAAGCCATTTAATTTCGTCATTGACATCCCTCCCACTCCAAACCTATTGAATCGAAAGTAAATTGAGTAATTATAAATGTATTAAGTAAAAAAATTCTTATTTGATTAACTAAATTTCGCGATTATATATAACTTATTAACTTCAGTTACATACCGTTTGGCTTAACCATTCATGAAAAGATTCTATGAATAACTTATTAATCTCTCGATGTTGTAATCTTCGAGAGCGTGCACGAGATCTCAAAATTTGTTTGTACTCACTATGTTAAAAACAAGTTTAATTGGTTAGAAGATAAACAAATCAAAACGACGAATATGTGAGGAAACTTTAGAACTTACTTGCGTAACGGTTCAACTGAATCATGGTGAAAAAGTACATATCGATGTGCTTGTATCCACGATATATCATCTAATTCTTCAATTTCAACTTTGCCGATTAGTTCTCCATAACTTTGGAATAAATAAGTTTCGGCCAAGTTATGATCATTGAGCCCAGCATTTCTACTTGGTCTATTCAATCGTGTTTCAACATCTTCTAAATCTCAAGAACAGAAGGTCATGCACTCCTCTGCCAAGTAGCCTTCAGCAATTGATCCTTCTGGATAATGCTTATTGCGACAATAAGACTTCAATTTGCTTAGGAACTTAAACACGATATACAATATTTGGGACATGAGAAAATGTGATGAGAATAGAGATAGTAGAATTCCTGTTGGAACCCTAGGGAAATAAATCGGATATTCATGCCATGATGATTGGGTCATTTGTGTGAGCTAGTGTAAGACCATGTCTGGGACATTGCATCGATATTGAGACAAGTGCTAGTGTAATACATGTTTGGGACATGCATCGGCCTCGAGACGTAAGCTAGCGTAAGACATGTCTGGGACATGCGTGGGCTAGGAGATGATAGTCAAAGTAAGACCATGTCTGGAACATGGCTTCGATTTGAGATATGAGCCAGTGTAAGAACATGTTTGGGACTCAGCATTGGCACCTTACCCCACTTTTGAGGCTATGGAATATTCTATAGTATTCCGAATGGTTCAACGGTGGAAGTTCTAATTTCTAGTTAATGAGGAAAGTATAACCGTGTTGTCAGTGATACAGGTGCCTATTTGGTATGTATAAAATGTGAGCCACATTATATGCTATATGATGTGTATTGAATATTGATAAGTAAGTTTTGTTTATGCCCACTTGTGTATTATGATACTTGTTGATGAATGGCAAAGTATTGTTGTATAATTATTTATATGCAACTTACTAAGCTTTATGCGCACTCCCTCTCCTTTCCTTTTTCTTATAGTACCGTCTATCTAGCTCAAGGATCAACAGAAGTTAGAGGTATAGATCACACTATCAATCGAAGCATTCAGTATAGTTTGATTTATATTTTTGAATATGGCATGTATAGGGAACTAGACTTGTGTTTTGTGTTGTTATTAATTTGGCCAAAGTGTTTGCTTGGGATAAATTCCTCATTTTGTTTTAAGCCTTGAATGATGGCTAATATTCATTTTGATATATGCAAATGGTGTTATGTTCATGGATGAGTAGAATGCACAAATGAAATGTTATCTATTGTGACTGATTTTATTGCATGAAATTGTCTTGTACTAGTTTTGGTTGCTTTTGTGTAGGTTGTGTAAGTAAGGGTGGCAAAGAGGCTTGGTAAATAGCCTGATTTTGTTCACTCGAGTAGACACACAGGCGTGTTGTCCAGCTGTGTCCCCTGCACGTAAAAATTTTAAGTCAGTATGCATGATAATAAACACATGGGCAGAGACAAGGCCGTGTGTCTCAGCCATGTAAAGGGCACGATCTAGCACACAGGTGTGTGCCTTGGCCGTGTGACCCTTAAAAAATGCTGACGTCAGAAACATAATGTCCAGGTTTTTCCACACGGGCTAGGGCACGGGCGTGTCATGGCTGTGTGAATGACACGGGCCATGGACACGGGCGTGTCATGGCTATGTGAATGACACGGGCCATGGAAAGGGCGTGTGCCAAGCCGTGTGAAAACCCCTGTAGCTGTGCATTTGGAATTATTTCCACATGGGTGCTAGACACGGGCGTGTCCCTGTATTGCCTAGGCCGTGTGAGCCATTCGGGCCAACTTCATGACCATGTCAAATTGATCACATGGGCGTGTTGCCCCTTCCACATAGGTGTGTTCCCCTGTGTCAAGTGTCATTTTTCTAAAAGTTAACTAGAGAACCCAAGTTGTTTTCAAATGATTTCCGATAGGTATTTTGGGTCTCATAGGCCCATAGTAAAGACGTGTTGATAATCTTGAGAAAGTTCTAAATTTGTCCAAGTCTTGGAGAATCAAAATTGCTAGCAAGCACGAGTTTAAGTTAGGTAACGCCTTATAATCTGTCTCGATGTAGGATACGAGTACGGGATGTTACATTTAGTGGTATCAGAGCTATGGTTTAGTCGGTTCTAGGGCCAACCTAGCGAGAGTATGAGTGTAGCTATACATACCATAACTGTATATTGATAGTATGAAGATTTCTGACAATTATAAATCGTATTTTTATATAGTAAATGGATCTTGATAGAGCTACAGCAGATGACGTGGAGAGTAACGTGCAGGCTCCTGCTGAAGGAACTGCGCCAGTTGAGAGTGAGCCCATGACTATGGGCCAAGGCAGAGGGACTAGAGAAGCCTACCTCCGAATGATTGATGCTTGGTATTTGGAGTTCGTTCGTGCAAATCTGAACACTCCACCTCCCCCACCTCCTCTGATTCCTCGTATGTCCCAGTAGCTCTACAAGGCGTGGATTTTTTAGGAGAGGGAAGCCTCTGGTGGACAAGATCCAGAAACAAAGGGCTGAGGAATTTCGAGCTAACATAGATGATGACCTAGAGAAAGCAGAGTTTTGGTTAGAGAAAACCATTAAGGTATTTGATGAACTATCTTGCGTGCCTGAGGAGTGTGTGAAGTGTGTCATATTGTTCTTGCGAGATTCCGCCTACTAGTGGTGGAACACACTCGTGTCTGTGGTACCGAGAGAGAGAATAACGTGGGAATTTTTCCAAGAAGAGTTCCAAAAGGAGTACATTAGCCAAAGGTTTATAGACCAAAAAAAGAAGGAATTTCTAGAGTTGAAACAAGGTAATAAGACTGTGACGGAATATGAACGAGAGTTTGTGAAACTCAGTAAATACACGTAGGAGTGCGTGTCCTAAGAAGCCACTATGTGCAAAAGTTTTGAGGATGGTCTAAATGAGGATATCTGAGTATTTGTTGGTATTTTAAAGCTAAAAAGATTTGTGGTGCTCGTTGAGAGAGCGAGCAAGGCAGAAGAGTTGGTTAAATAAAGGAGGAAAGTGTCTATTAAGTCGTGGGACTCAAAAAAGAAATAGATGGGGAGACTACATCAGACCTCATCCAAGAGATTAAAGGAATTCACTACCTGATCGAATGCTTTGGTAGGGTTTGCTAATAGGAACAAGAATCGGCAGAACGTAACTTCTAGAGCCCAGACCACTTCTGTTGTGACCGACGATAGTGCTCAGCCAATTAGGCCAGAATCTTCGCAATGTGGTAGACGCCATTTCAGTGACTGCTGAGGCAAAAAAAGAGGGTGTTTTAAATGTGGGTCACCAGACCATTTCATTCGAGACTGTCCCGAATTAGAAGAGGGAGAGAAAAAGCAAGAAGTAAAGGAAAGTAGTGCCCCATTAAAAACAAGAAGTAAAGGCAAGTAGTGCTCCATTGAGGGGTAGACCACAGAAGAACTTGGGAAGCAGGGCTACTAGCAGAGGTACGCCAATAGATGCTGCAGTAAGGTCCGAGGGTAGAGTACCTGCAAGGACTTACGCTATTCGTGCCCATGATGAGGCAGAGTCTCCCGACTTGATCACAGGTACCTTTCTATTCATGATATATCTTTTGTTGCTTTAATTGACCCGAAGTCTATCCACTCCTATATTTGTATGGAATTGATACCTCGTATGAGCATGATAGTAGAGTCAACTAAATTTGTGATAAAAGTGTCTAACTTCTTAGGAAAACTTGTTCTTCTAGACCAAGTGTGTAGAAATCATCCTTTGGCCATTAGAAGTCAATGTTTTCTGGCTAACTTGATGTTATTGTTGTTTAATGAATTTGATATAATCCTTAGGATGGATTGGTTGACTTTTCATAGCGTTGTAGTGGATTGTGGGAGGAAAATTATTGAGTTGAAATGTGCAGATGGGAATGTCCTTTGGGTTGGACCAGATGAACCGAATAAATTGCTTAAAGTAATATCGTCTTTGGTTGCTAAAAAATATTTGAGGAAAAGATATTAGGCTTATCTCGCTTTTGTGTTAAATACTCAAGTGTCTGAGTCAAAGATTGAATCGGTACTAGTGGTTTGTGATTTTATAGATGTGTTCCTGAAAGAGTTACCCAGACTACCTCCAGCAAAGGAAGTTGAATTTGGTATCGATTTTGTCCCTGGTACAGCACCTATATTGATCGTTCCTTATAGAATGGCCCTAACAGAGTTGAAAGATTTGAAAGTACAACTGTAAGATTTAATGGATAAAGGTTTTACGAGACCTAGTTATTCACCGTGGGGCACACCAGTGTTGTTTGTGAAAAAGATAGATAGGTCGTTGAGGTTATTTATCAACTATAGACAGCTAAATAAGGTAACTATGAAGAACAAGTATCCTTTGCCCAGGATTGATGATTTATTCGATCAGTTGAAGGGAGCAACAGTGTTCTCCAAGATAGACTTGAGGTCTGATTATTATTAGTTGAGAGTTAAAGAGCAAGATGTACCGAAGACTGCATTTCAGACAAGATACGGGCATTATGAGTTCCTTGTCACACCCTTTGGTTTGACTAGTGCCCCGACGGTGTTTATGGATTTGATGAACCACATTTTTTGGCCATATTTGGATAAGTTAGTAATGGTCTTTATTGATGACATACTGATTTACCCGTGTGATCAGGGTGTACATGCGGAGCATTTGAGAACGATTCTACAAACTTTGAGAGATAAGCAACTTTATGCCAAGTTCAGTGAGAGAGAGTTTTGGCTTAAAGAGGTCGAATTTCTAGGACACATTGTGTCTGGTGACTGGATTAGAGTTGACCCAAGCAAGATATAGACTATTGTTGAGTGGAAATCACCGAGGAATGTAACTAAGGTTTGAAGCTTTTTGGTTTTGGTTGGATATTACAGATGGTTTGTAAATGGATTCTCTATGTTAGCTATGCTGATGACAAGGTTGCTGCAAAAGGATGTCAAGTTTGAATGGACAGAAAAGTGCCAACAGAGTTTCGAAAAATTAAAGGCCTTGTTGACCAAAGCCCTAGTGTTAGTGCAACCGGAGTCGAGCAAGGAGTTTTTGATATATAGAAATGCCTCCTTGAATGGTTTGGGTGTGTGCTTATGCAAGAGGGTAAGGTCATAGCTTAAGCTTCGAGACAACTAAAGCCTCATGAGAAAAATTACCCGACACATGATTTAGAGTTGGTTGCCATCGTATTCGCGTTGAAAATTTGGAGACAACATCTGTATGGAGAGAAGTGTCGGGTGTTCATCGATCACAAGAGCCTTAAGTACTTGATGACTCAAAAAGAATTGAATCTACAGCAACGAAGGTGGCTAGAGCTAATAAAGCATTACGAGTTGGTGATTGACTATCACCTGGGGAAGGCGAACGTGGTCGCCAATGCCTTGAGTAGAAAATCTTTATTTGCGTTAAGAGTAATGAATGCCTTATTGGCTTTATTATATGATGGTTCAGTTCTAGCAGAGTTGAGAGCTAGACTGATGTTTCTATAAAAGATTCGTGAAGCTCAGAATAACGACAGTGATTTGCAAGCCAAGAGAACTCAGTGTGAGTTAGGCGTCGAGTCAGATTTTCGTATTGGTACTGATGGATGTATAATGTTTAAAGATAGAGTTTGTGTACCCAAGGACAACGAACTTATTTAGAAGATTCTACAAGAGGCACATAGTGGTTGTTTGTTCGTCCACCTGGGTAGTGTGAAAATGTTCAACGACTTGAAGAAAATATACTGGTGGACGGGAATGAAAAGGGACATTTCAGGATTCGTTTCCAAGTGCCTTGTGTGTCAGCAAGCAAAACCTGAACAGCAAGTACCTTCGGGACTACTTCAACCTATCACGATCCCTGAGTGGATGTGGGACCAGATTACCATAGATTTCGTGACGGGTTTGCCATTAACCCTAAAGAAACATGATGTTGTTTGGGTTATTATGGATAAGCTAACAAAGTTGGTGCATTTTATACCAGTGCGTACCGACTACTCCCTTGAAAGATTGGTCGACTTATACGTACCCGAGATCGTAAGGCTTCATGGAGTGCCACTATGGATTATTTCAGATCAGGACCCAAGATTTACCTCTAGGTTTTGGAAAAAGTTACAAGAGGCACTGGGAACAAAGTTGAGTTTTACCACTGCATTTCACCTGCAAATCGACTGTCAGTCGGAAAGAGTGATTCTAATATTAGAGGACATGTTGTGGTGTTGTGTTCTCAAGTTTCAAGGAAGTTGGGAAAGGTACTTACCATTGGTTGAATTCGCCTACAACAATAGCTATCAATCAAGTTTGAAGATGGCGCCTTATGAGGCTTTATATGGGCAAAGGTGTCGAACACCGTTATATTAGACCGAACTTAGAGAGAGTCAGATTCACGGGGTCTATTTAGTCAAGGATACTGAAGAGAAAGTTAAAGTGATTCACGACTATTTGAAGGCTACTTTAGATAGGAAAAAATCCTATGCAGATTTGAAATGGAAGGAGATTGAATTTCAAGTCAGTGATTGAGTGTTTTTAAAAGTATCCCTGTGGAGAAAAGTTCTCAGATTTGGTAGAAAAGGTAAGTTGAATTCTTGTTTCATAAGACCTTATGAGGTTATCGAGAGAGTAGGACCGGTTGCCTATCATTTCGCTTTACCTCTAGAATTAGAAAGGATTCACGATGTGTTTCATGTATCCATGCTACATCGGTATAGATCAGACTGTAGCGTCCCGAATTTGGGCCTAGAAGTATTGGGCCTTGTGTATGGGTCCGTAAGGAGGTTGTATATAAGCATTTAATTGTACAAGGAAATGACACAATTAAATGTCTGCTTTGGTGGTAAATGGCCCTGAGAAGTGTTGGAGAAATCTTGGGTTCAAACCTGGGCTTTAGCAAAAATTTTGGTTTTAAGTGAATAAAACCCTGGGTGCTTAGATGAAGGCCTTTTAAATTATTGTGGTAAATAATGACACAAGAAGCATGTGGTCTAATGGTTGTGGCGTCATTAAGGTTGCAAGGGAGCTGGGTTCAAGTCTTGTCTCTTGTAATTTATTTTGGTTTTTCTTTTAAAGGAACCTGGGCTTTGGCCTATAGACCTTATAATTAATTGAGGCTAAAATGGCGACAGAAAGAGCCTTGTGGTGTAGTGGCAAGGTGGCGTGTTGTGTAATTGTGAGGTCTAAGGTTCAAGTCTTGGGATACGCAATGGGGTATTTATTTTGCTACTTGAGCTATGTAGGAGGTGGAGTTGAACTGGAACTCTGTGGTTGAAGTGGTTATAAAAAATAAGGAATTTTCCTAATGGTTGAAAGTAATCCCACATCGGGAAGCTAACATGGGAATTGGTGAGAAGCTTGCTTTAAATAGAGCGAAGAAGATGAGTTGGGGAGGGAAAAAGTGATTAAGACTCAATGCAGGATGTGCCAAGGTTAGTGATCGTGGACTTCGGCGCGTTCTCATAAATAGGTGTGTATTTCGCACTACTCTAGCTATAGAACGACAAATGCCGGAATGTCGAAATGCCGGTCACATGGCGACGGCAACCACACGAGCGTACGAGCGCACGTGTGGGAGCTTTGACGTGATGGTTGAGGCCATCATGAGTGCTCTCGTTGGCTCAGGTTGCTTTGGGCCGAGATGGGCCATGTTGGCCCAATCAGCCCACGAGCCCAAGTGGATAAATTGTATGATTGTGTAGTAAATATTGGATTGGACTATGTGAATCTCATATCTGTAGGCTAATATTACTGAAATGCCCTTGTAAGGTAGAATTACTGAAATACCCTTGGTTTACAAAATTACCGAAATACTCTCGACTTGTAAAATTACCGAAATACCCTTGATTTGGAAAATTACAGAAATACCACTGATTTACAAAATTATAGAAATACCCTTGACTTTCAAAAAATTACAGAAATACCCTTGGTTTGTAGATTTACCAAAACACCCTTGTAGGGTGAAATGACTAAAATACCCCTAATAGGTAAAAAGACCATTCTGCCCCTTTAGGGTATATGACTCACTGATAATAAATTTGATTGATTTGGCGATGTTTTGATTGAGAATGTATGACTGTGATTGGATTGTTGTGACTGTGATTTGTATGATTTTGTATGTCGTGTGTATATTTGTTGCATTCATATAATATTATGTTGCACATGGGTGGGGATTATGAAACGGAGGAAGAAATTGAGGATTGCATGGTTGCTTGACGACCGTGGATCCACGGGTTGAGAATTGCATGGTTGTTTGACGATCGTGGATCCACCGATTAAGGATTGCATGGTTGCTTGATGACCGTGGATCTACCGGTGGCTTTTAAGCCCAATATATGATTATTGATGACTCTGTGTCGATCATATTTACCTGAGGCTATGTGCCGACTATATTACCATCACTGATGGCTATGTGCCTAAAATGATACAGCTGCCGATGGCTTAATGCCAATTATTCTGATTATGGCTTAAAGCCAATTATTCTGATTATGGTTTTACGCCAACCTACATATGGCACAGATCCAACCTGATTATTTTTGTGTGCCAAACGTATTTGCTTAAGGCTATGTGCTAATATATGATTATTGATGACTCTGTGTTGATCACATCTACCTAGGGTTGTGTGCCAGTTATGTTACTCTAGTTGATGGCTATGTGCCTAACATAATGCAGTTATCGATGGCTTTGTGCCATTGTGCCATTCTGCTTACGGCTTCTAACCGTCCTCTTATTTAGCAGCTTGTTGCAATGAAGGTAGTACCGCAACCAAGCTACCATTGATGTGTATCGGATGGGTGAGTCGATATTTATATCCTCACACAATGTGTACCGGAGGACGGAATTGGGGGTAGCGGTTGGATTGGGTTAGGTTGCATACCTGTTTTGTGATTATACTGTTTTGGGCATAGGCCCACACTGTCACTGCATAGGGCTTAGGCCTAGACTATACTAGTATTGAATAGGGCCCAGACCATTACCGTTTGCACTGTTACTGTAATGGGATCTGGCCCAGACTGATTCTGAATTCTGTCTGTTTATTAACTATTTTAATTTAGGAGGTGATTACACACTGAGTTTTCATAAACTCACCCCGTATACAGGTAATCCCCAGCATTAGGAAGATCGGTACTGCGAGGGACTCGAGTGGCGACACAACTGCTATGGTTTCTGATCTTCTTTTAAGTTATCTATTTTACACGTACTTATATTTGATTTGGGTTGTAATATGACCTCTTTTAATTTCTGGCTCTAAATTTGGAATTTTATATATTGTTTTATAACTGCTGGAGTAGAGCACAATTTTCTTTTCCAAAAAAATAACTATTTTTCAAAATATCACGTTTCCACAAAAAATTAAATTAAGATTCCACAGAAAATAAAGTTTTAAAGGTAATAAAGTTTTATAAGAGAATGACTTTTAATAAACCAACGGAAACTGATGTTTTCACAAGTTTTAAAATGGCTAGAGGTTTTAAATAGTAATAAGGGTTTTCAATGAGAACATGGTTTTCGAAAAACACTTCAATGTGACACGCCAGATTCGGGCCTAACTTCTAGGCCAGGTTTGGGGTGTTACAAGACCCTTCGTATGTGATTGCGCCAATCGAGGTTGAAATTTATCTGGACATGACTTATGGCGAAGAGTTGGTCAAGATTTTGGCTCAGGAAGTCAAACAGCAAAGGAACAAGAGTGTAGCACTCGTGAAAGTTTTGTGGCATAGACATGGAGTTGAGGAAGCCACATGAGAACCCGAGGAGACTATGAGAGATCAGTACCCGAACCTATTTGTCGGTAAGATTTTCAAGGACAAAAATCCCTAAGAGGGGAGAAATATAACAGCCTGGTTTAGGGCCTAGTTGGAATAATAGTCTTGGGACCACAAATATGGATTGGAATAAAGTATTTTATCATTATTTTAAAGTCATTGCATGTTCATATTAGTGTATAAAAAATTTGGTGAGTTAATTTTGACGTTTGTGAGCCCAATTGTGAAAAAGGACTAAATCGCATAAAATGCAAAAGTCCTAAATTGATAGCTAAAAGTGTCAAATAGCTAGAGAACCTAAATTGGAGGTCTTTAAAATACAATTAAACCCTATAGAGATAGCTTGGCCGGCCATAGAAGATAAATTATTGAGAAAGTCAAAATTAGGTGAGTTTTGGTCACCAATTTTGACCAGTTTTAATATTTAAAATAAAACAAAGGCAACATCCTCTTTATTTTCTTCTTCACCGATTTTTACCAACCATATGAGGGTTTTGAAGGTTGAATTTTCTAGCAACTTATCATCTCTAGAAGTAAGTGATTTTCATAACCTTTGTTGAAGATTTTTACATTTTTGGACCCTTTGAAGCATGAGCTTTCAAATGAGGGTACTATTTTGCAAAATGGTTGAAAGTCTAGGGTTTTTCCATGAGAGCATCTATGGTGTTTTTTGAAATTTTATGGAAGAATCTGGAGCTTAGTGGTGTGATAAACAACTTTTGTGAAAGGATTTTCATGAAGATACCTAAAAAGGGCTAGTTTGCATAAGTTGTAAAAGTAGATGATAAATCTAGGGTTTTTCCATGAGAGCATCTATGGTGTAAGTTATGTCTGGGACATGCGTCGGCTACGAGATGATAGTTAGTGTAAGACCATGTCTGGGACATGGCTTCGACTTGAGATATGAGCCAGTGTAAGATCGTGTCTGCGACACGACATCAGTACCTTACCCCACGTTTGAGGCTATGGAATATCCGATAGCATTCCGAATGGTTTAACGGTAAAAGTTCTGATTTCTAGTTAATGAGGAAAGTATAACCATGTTGTGAGTGATATAGGTACCTATTTGGTATGTATAAAATGTGAGCCACGTTATATGCTATATGATGTGTATTGAATATTGATGAGTAAGTTTTGCTTATGCCCACTTGTGTATTATGATACTTGTTGTTGAATGGCAAAGTATTATTGTATAATTATTTATATGCAACTTACTAAGCTTTATGCTTACTCCCTCTCCTTTCGTTTTTCTTATAGTGCCGCCTATCTAGCTCAAGGGATCAACAGAAGTTAGAGATATCGATCACACTATCAATCGAAGCATTCGGTATAGTTTAATTTATATTTTTGAATATGGCATGTATAGGGAACTAGACTTGTGTTTTGTGTTGTTACTAATTTGGCCAAATGTGTTGGCTTGGGATAAATTCCTCATTTTGTATTAAGCCTTGAATGATGGCTAATATTAATTTTTATATATGAAAATGGTGTTATGTTCATGGATTAGTAGAATGCACAAATGAAATATTGTCTATTGTGGTTGATTTTATTGCATGAAATAGTCTTGTACCGGTTTTGGTTGCTTTTGTGTAGGCTGTGTAAGTAAGGGTGGCAAAAAGGCTTGATAAATAACCTAGTTTTGTCTACACGGGTAGAAACATGGGCATGTGTCTAGGTTGTGTGTGACACACGGCCAGCACCATAGGCATGTTTTCAGCCATGTGTCCCCTGCACATAAAAATTTCAAGTCAGTATGCATGATAGTAAACACACGGGTAGAGTCACGGCTATGTGAAGGGCAAGGTCTAGCACACGGGCATATGCCTTGTCCATGTGACCCTTAATAAATGATGACATCAGAAACAGAATGTCTAGGTTTTTGCACACGAGCTAGGACACGGGCCACAGATACGGGCATGTGCCAAGCCGTGTGAAAACCCTTGTAGGTGTGCATTTGGAATTATTTTCACACGGGTTTCAGACGCGGATGTGTCCTTGTATTGCTTAGGCCGTGTGAGCCACACGGGCCAACCACACGACCATGTCCAATTAATCACACGGGCTTGTTGCCCCTTCCACATGGTCGTGTGCCCCTGTGTCAAGTGTCATTTTTCTAAAGTTAACCAAAGAACCTGAGTTTATTTCGAATGATTTCTGATGGGTATTTTGGGTTTCGTAGGCCCATATTAAGGACGTGTTGATAAGCTTGAGAAATTTTTAAATTTGTCCAAGTTTTGGAGATTCAGAATTGGTAGTAAGCACGAGTTTAAGTTAGGTAACGCCTTGTACTCTGTCCCGACGTAGGATACGGGTATGTGGTGTTACAAAAATAATTCATATCTGAAAGTGACAAATAAGGTGAATTCTTGAACGTTATATTGGTATATTTTGAATTGACAAATTATGCTGTTCTAAGCATTATGGTTGTTGGTATTGGAATAGCATGATTTGGGCTTGGTTGAGATTGGTTTGAATGCCTATTAATGATATATTTATATGTTATTTGGTAGGTGTAGGTGAATGCAAGCTTGGGTGAGAAAGATGGCTTGGAAAATAGCATATATTTTTCTACACGGGCAGAGACACGGGCCTGTGTCTTAGCCTTGTATGACACACAGTTAGGTGACACGGCTGTGGTACTTAATTATAAATCAAGTCAATAGCTCCACACGGCCTAGCACACGGGTGTGTGAGCTGGCCGTGTGGCAAAAGTCAGTATACCCTCCTATTTTCACACGGCCTAGCACACAACCTGGCATTTGGACGTGTGAGGCCATTTCGAAGGGTACATGGGCTAGTCACACGGGCATGTGGTTAGCCGCGTGACCCAAGTTAAAGGGTTATACGGGGTAGGACACGAGCTGGGACACGGCCATGTGATCCAATTTCGAATGTCGACACGGCCTGTGACACGGACATGTGTCTCCTGTACTTTGAAAATTTTCTATGTTTTTCTGAAATTTTTCTGAGTTCTCGGTTTAGTCCCGAACCACTTCTAATATTTGTTTTTGGCCTTGACGGCTTGTTTTAGGGATTATATAATTGTACTTAAATGATGTTTGTTTGGATATAAGAATTGTATGATTGATTAATTGTTAAGTCTGGTAATGCTCTGAAACTCTATTTCTGCGACGGATACAAGTTATGGTGTTACATTTATTGGTATCAGAGCTACAGTTTAGTCGATTCTCAGACTAACGTAGTGTGTGTGAGTCTAGCTATACATGTCATATATATAACCTGTGATAGTGTAATATCTGTAGACAGTCCAATCGAGCAGTTGCTGATGATGTAAAAAGTAATGCGCCAGCCTCCATTCATAGAGCAGGGCCATCTCAATTGAGACCTGTATCTGAGAGTCAGTGTAACGCCCCGAATTTTGGCCTAGGAGTATGAGGTCTTGAACATGGGAGCAGTTAGGAGGCGGCACATAAATGTTTTGTTATGCAAGAAAATGACACAAATAATTAAGTTTCTGCTTATCTGTACAGGAAATCCCCAGCCTTAGACGGATTGATGTTGCGAGGGATTCAGACTATTAATTTCGAATTGGGTATTTATTTATGTAACAAGGCCTCTCTAAGGTTTTAACTTTTAATTTGGGATTTTTACTTGCTTTGATATAAACTGCTAGTTGTAGGAAAAAGACGTGTTTTCAAAAGATAACTGTTTTTCAAAAACACCACATCTTCTTAATATAATTTTAAAACTTCTGCAACAAACATAGTTTTAAAGTGTAATAACAATCTAATATTATTTACAAATTTTCGTTAATGATATAATAAGGTTTTAATATATAACAGGCTTCCCAATAAAATTATGATTTCAAAAAACACTTCAATGTGATACCACCAGATTCGGCCATAACGTCTAGGTCGAGTTTGGGGTGTTACATTTAGTGATATCAGAGCCAAGTTGCAAAACTTGACTGTGGGTTGGGTTTTTAGAATTGAATTTCTGAAAGAACAGTTTTAAACAATTTGAAGTATTTTGAAATGTTATACTAAATGTGTGGTACACTGAGTCTCCGTGCCGATTCTGTAAGTTCTCTAAAACTACTGTTTGTTTAATACTAAGACTACTATAGGCAATAGACTGTGCTAAAACAATCTGTTTAGGGTAAACTGAAACTGTAATAAAATTGTGATCTACGAAAACAAAACCCTGGATTACTGATAATATTTTCCATAAAATATCCTGTAATAAACAATTGGAACTGTAAACGGATCTGCATAAAACTGTTAATCCTGATAAAATGCGAGTAAACAATGAGCACAAGAGGTATTTGCGAAAGGGGCCGTGATAGAGGCCGTGAAGGTTTTCGAGCTGGGTCTTCGTCATCTGGTTACAAGCTTAAGTTTGAAGCTAAGGAGGTGCTGGTTTCACCTAGACTGAGATTGGGTCTCATGATCGTGCGATTGGGATTGACGCACTATCCCTGTCTATCTATAGACTGTACTAGAAGCACTCAAGATTAAAGGTGATAGTATTTTGGAACTAGAGTGCGCAGCGGGAGCATAGTGGTGTTGCCTGTGATATGCGACTGATCTGATAGTTGGAAATTTTGGGACGAAATTTCTTTAAGGAGGGGTGAGTTGTAACGCCACAAATTTGGGCCTAGAAGTATTAGGTCTTGAACATGTGAGCAGTTAGGAGACAACACATAAATGTTTAGTTGTGCAAGAAAATGACACAAATAATTAAGTATTTTTTTATCTGTACGAGAAGTCCCCAGCCTTAGACGGATCGGTGCTACGAGAGATTCGGAGGTGGCCACACTACTACTCCTGCTTTATATTTAACTTTTATTTACTATTAAATTTCGAATTGGGTATTTATTTATGTAATAATGCTTCTCTAAGGTTTTAGCTTTTAATTTGGGATTTTTACTTGCTTTGACATAAACTGTTAGTTGTAGGAAAAGGATGTGTTTTCAAAAGATAACCGTTTTTTAAAAACACCACGTCTTCTTAATATAATTTTAAAGCTTCCGTAACAAACATAGTTTTAAAGTGTAATAACAATCTAATATGATTTACAAATTTTTTGTTAATGATATAATAATGTTTTAATATACAACGGGCTTTCCAATGAAATTATGGTTTCGAAAAACACTTTAATGTGACACCGCCAAATTCGACCGTATTGTCTAGGCCGGGTTTGGGGTGTTACAGTTAGGGAGGAGAGGCTAAGGAGGCCTTCTTCCAAATGATGAAAGAATGGTTCACTGAGTTTGTTCGAACGAACCCTGTTAGTCAGCAACCTCTATCCCCACCTATTCCCCAACCAGTTCCTATAGCTCCTCAAGGTTTGGAACCTTTATGTTTAAGCAAGCCACCTATGGATAAAATTTTAAAATATGGGGCTGAAGAGTTTAGAGCTACTGATGATGATGATCTTGAGAGAGCTGAGTTTTAGCTTGAGAATACAATTCGAGTTTTTGTTGAACTATCTTGTATGCCAGAAGAATGTGTTAAATGTGTTGTATCACTTCTAAGAGATACTGCATATTAGTGGTGGAACACTTTGATATTTATGGTGCTGAGAGAATGAGTCACGTGGGAACTCTTTCAGGTATAGCTCATAAGATCATTTTATTTGGGATTGTCCTGAGTTACCTTAGAAAGATAAATTTTTGAATACAAGGCCGAGTAATACAGCTGCCACAGGGAGACCACCTTAAAATATTGGAAATGTGGCTAGTAGAAAAGGTGCGACAAAGGATTCTACTGTGAGATCTAAGGTTCAAGTACCAGCTAGAGCATATGCTATTCTTGCTCGTGATGATGTTTCGTCACCAGATGTTACCACTGGTACATTTTCTCTTTATGACACTAATGTAATTGCTTTGATTTATCCTCGATCGACTTGTAACATCTCGAAATAGGGCCTAGTTAGAATAGTGGTTTCGGGACCCCAAATTTGACATAAGAAAATTCATTTTTATTATATTTTTATGGTCTACAATTTCACAGAATGATTTCGTGAAAATCTTGTTAAAAATTTTGATGTTTGGGCCCTCAATTTGGTCAAAAGGACTAAATTGTAAAAAGTGCAAAAGTTGAGTTCTACATGCTAGAGGCGCCCAATTGATATGAAATTTTATATCGAATGCCCTTGTATGGTACTTAGACCATTGGTTCAGTTTTTGGACAAAAATAGATATGAAATGGGTGAAATAAAATATTTTTAAGTTAGGGGCATTTTGGTTTTTTAGTAATTAAAATAATAAAAAGGGAAAATAAGCCAAAATTCATGCCCATCTTCTTCATCCAG
Source organism: Gossypium hirsutum (assembly GCF_007990345.1). Classification (NCBI taxonomy): domain Eukaryota; kingdom Viridiplantae; phylum Streptophyta; class Magnoliopsida; order Malvales; family Malvaceae; genus Gossypium; species Gossypium hirsutum. The sequence goes on along the minus strand of NC_053431.1, from coordinate 39,284,828 downwards.
CCGAAAATACCATGGAATCCATGGCTAGGGTTTGGTTCAATCTTCCAAGTTCATTTGTAAGTGATGCCGAGCCCCGTTTTTAATGTTCTTTACATTTTTGAAGTCCCGGTAACCTAATTTACCTATTTTTACCATTATTTTGAGTTAGGGTTTATGTTTAAAAATTTAACCATGAGTGACATGTTGGTATTTTAAGGTTTAATGGTAGATTATGCATGTTTATGGTTAGAGGAACAACTTTTACTAAGTGATTTTTTGATGAAAACGTTCGAAAGGACCATTTTGTAAAAGTTATAAAATTGGCCATAAAAGGGTGAATTAGTGAAAATTGGGGGCTGATATTGTTATGAAAATGATTTGGCTAGGCTTAAAATGCAAGGAAATTGAATAAAAATCATTTTACGAGCCTAGGGGCCAAAGTGTAAATAAGTGAAAGTTTAAGGGTCAAAATGCAAATTTGTAAAAGTATGATTTATGGACCCACTTGAATAATGTGAGTAATAAATGAGCTATATTTGTAATGTTAGATCAAGAAAACAAGATTCAGACTTAGAACGAGGTTGAACGAGGGTAAGGACTAGTTCGAAATAATTAGCCGTACTCGGAGTCAAGGTAAGTTCGTGCGTCAATAATAATGCAATGCTTGTTTAAATTAAAAATCCCTTATTGTCATTGTATGAATGGCATGAGTGAATACATTGAAAGGTGACGGAATGAGTTCATGATGTGAAAATATGATATGAAACAATGATGCATGAAATTCAAGAGAATAATGATACATGATTAGTAAGTGCATAATTAATGTGACATTGTATGATATCTCTAATGCCTTGATATAATGTGAAATGTAAATATTTCATTTCTACCATGTATTATGTGTCTTGATGTTTCATGTATTATATGTTAATTGTTACCATGAAAACATGAATGATATTATGAGACATGGAATAAATGGATGGAAAGGGGATTAAATACCCCAGTTGAATAAAAAGGATACTCCATGGATTCTCTTAAAAAAGAATTGACAGGAAAAAGGATCTAGCCCGGACGGGTAGTCTGATTAGGATCTTAATTTAGCATAGACTGGTAATTCAGATCCGAGCTCATTAGAGCATATGTTGTTACAAGGGATTTAACCTGGACTAGTAATCCCACTATAAGAAAGGAGGTTCACGGGAATGTGCTTTTTAGAAAGGGAAAATATGAATTGACGGACATGAACTTGTAAAGTGATCTAGCCTCCCGAAGAATATGTGTGCTGGAATTGAGTTAGTTCGGACGGGTAATTCGATTTGGGTCTGAATTTAGCTTGGACTGGTAATTCAGATTTGAACTCATAAGGATAGTTGTTGTTGCAAGGGATTTAACCTGGACTGGTAATCCCGACGACATTCTATGAGTTTATATTACGGAGGATTTGCCTGAACTGGTAATCCTGCCGTAGGAACGAGGTTCGCGGGAGCGCGTACTTGAAATGATCACTTGTATGAATTGAAGGTGAATGGGATATACATCGAGATTTCAAGAGATTCAACGTGTTTAATATGAAAAATGAAATAAAGAGTCCTTGCCATGATACATCATTTATATTATGTGATACTATTATGATGCATATGAATTGTCATGTTTGGACGAGTGTTGTGCTAAATGATAGCACAGGTACATTCTCGAAACCTATGAAATGTTTGACATGTGAAATGAAATGGAATTGTGATAGGAATGTAAATGAATGAGTGATTCATATGTGAATAATTTTTATGGCAATCTTATGTTGATTATTATTTTGCTACACTAAAACAGTTTGGACAGCAGCAGTAGTCGTCCTTTAAAAATCCACCAAACATCGTGAAAGTCAAATTAAAGGTTGAATAAGATATGTAATTAAAGCTTAATGAGCCTAGTTCCATATAAAGGAAACATTGTAAGCATAGATATCTCACATTTCGAGATATTTGAATTCTTGTGAGACAGAGTCATAATGATTTTGGAATCCCCTATTCTGACTTGGGAAAATCACTAGAAATTGTATAAAATAATCATGGGTTATAAATTATATACTTAAAATCCTTAATGAGTATATTTTCAAGGTAAATAGACGTTAACATTGTCTGAGTTTTGTATTGTGAGATAATTGATTTTTAGTAAAGAAAGGTCAGAATTGTCAAACAGTGAAATATGGGAGACTTTAAAGAATAAATTGTACTTATTGGCTAGACAAAAATTCTAAAAATTTTATGGTAAAAATATATATGAGTCTAGTTTTTTGGAAAGTTAACGGTTCTCAACTTGGAGTCCCATAGCTCTAGATATAAATAATTTAGTGACTCTGACTCGAGAAAATAACATAACCAGACTTTGAATAAATAGAGAGAAATTGAAAAAGAGCATGTTAATGCAATGCTTATTATTTTTCATGCGAACTTACTAAGCTTTAAGCTTACTCCCTCCTCTTCATTTCTTTAGTGTTGTTAGGTCAGATCGGGGTTGGAGATCATCGGAGGCAGCATCACACTATCAAGCTACCACCTTTGGAGCATTGATAAGTCTTAATGTCTGCAAGTGAGTGGCATGTATAGAGACTTAGTTTTTATGTTAGATGTTGTTATGATTAGCCAAATGTATTGGCTTATATTGATTCATTGTATGTATCCATGAGATCTGGCTTATAATGGTTATGGCTTGTAAGCCTATTCATCCATGTTATGTGTTAATGTCTTGAGATGTGGTTATGTGATTTTGTTTGATTACTATGAATCAGAAGTGTATGGCATATGTGCATAATGAATGCCTTAGGACCATTCGAAGTGGTCATGGCTATGGAATAAATATGTTACATGGTAATAAATTGATAATGATTGAACATGAATATTTGCCGAATGAGTAGACACTGAGTGTTAGGTAAAATGTTGTGGTTATTGGTAAAAGTGGTTATCAATATGATAAGGCTATTGAACGTGAATTGGAATGTCTAACTTGGTGTAACATGAGAAATGTAACACCCCGAACCCGAGACCGACACCGGAGTCGGACACGAGATGTTAACAAACTTTGAAAAATTTTTCCAGACACTGCCCAGTCTGAGTACTAGTCGCTTCAAAAATCATATCTTGAGTTTCACAACTCGAAAATCAGTTTTGTGATTTTTCCCTGAAACTAGACTCATGTTCCCACCTATGTAATTTTTTTCTAGAATTTTTGGTCTGGCCAATTAGTACAGTTTATTAGTCAAAGTCTCCCATGTTACAGGGGTCCACTACACTGACCTTTTCCCATTACGACTTGGATATCTCTCTGGACAGAGCTTCAATACTGATGTCGTTTGTTTCTATGGAAACTAGACTCAGAGAGGAATCCATACATATATGGTATGACTCCTAATTATCTCTGGTCAATTTATAGTGAATTTTCAAAGTCGGAACAGGGAATCCAGAAACTGTTCTGGCCCTGTTCCACAAGAACCTGAATATCTCTTACTGTACTGCTCATATGATTGTTTCGTTACTTTCATATGAAAGTAGATTCATCAAGGTTCGATTACATAATTTATTCACTATTTAATTCCACTCCTACGAATTCTTATAATTTTTCCAATCCACACCACTGCTGCTGTCAGCCTCTGTTTTCAAAGTAAACCTTACCTATTTTCGGGGTTTCATGGACCAACTAGGGCCTTCTCATACATATGCCCACATATGATCATACTTAGCCATTCCAATGGCTGATCATTTGCTCAACACTTCCATTCCAACTATAGTTACATCATGAAACCATCTATACATTCATAAACACGAATGGTCTAATGCCATACTCCACTTCTACAAGCCATTTTCGCATGGCTGTACACTTATACATTTCATAAAGTACTCGAAAAACCACAATGGGTAGTCCTATACATGCCATATCAAAATTCAACCAAAATAGTACCCAAAAGAGCCTTTGATAGTGTGGGCGACTTCGACTTCAAGATCCCGAGTCCGATAGCTGGAGAACAAAAAATCTATAAAACAGAGGAGCAGTATAACGAGTAAGCAATTTATGCTTAGTAAGTTTTGAGCAAGGAATTCCAGCATAAACAAAGAATAACACACATTTAGCTAAACGGAATATTTCATAATACGCAATTTACCGATATCAAACTTGCTTCACAACATTAACGACCCTTATGTACATACACAATAGACTAACTTAGCCGAAGGCCGGTAGCTCGTTTATCAACTGAGCGAACATTTATTTGTAAGGCTCGATTAAATTCAACACATACGTAACATATCCCCATATTGGGATGTTTTTTTCGAGTATTCGCTGGAATTTTACAGCAAGCTCATTCATTACCAAATCACGTACCTTCGGGATTTAACCGGATATAGCTCCTCGTTCAAATGCCTTCGGGACATAGCCCGGTTTTAGTAACTCACACAATGCCTTCGGGACTTAACCCAGATTTAATAACTCGCACGAATGCCTTCGGGACTTAACCCGGATTTAATAACTCGCACGAATGCCTTCGGGACTTAACCCGGATTTAATAACTCGCACGAATGCCTTCGGGACTTAACCCGGATTTAGTATCTCGCACAAAGGCCTTCGGGGCTTAACCCAGAATTTGTATCTCGCACAAATGCCTTCGGATCTTAGTCCGGATATATTCACTTAGCACAAAGCCTTCGGGACTTAGCCCAGACAGCATTCAATTAATCATGCACATCTAACAATAATTCGTGGCACATTCATATTTCATTTTCATTTGCGAAACTCAAACACAAGGCACATATCGTCCTTGCACATTCGGCTCAACAGCCTCACATAGAGCATGATTTAATCACATCGTAATTTAAGCTCTCTTACTCAAGAACTTACCTCGGGTGTTGTCGAACGATTCCGCTAACTATTCGACCACTTTTTCCTTCCCTTTATCGGATTTATTTCCCCTTTGCTCTTGAGCTTAATTAAACAAATAAATTGATTTCATCATTTAGGCATCAAAAAGATGAACACAAGGCACTTAGCCCATATTTATACATTAGACATTAAAGTCTCATACATGCAAAAATCATGCATCAACACAACATATTAGCTAATTTCTTTCCCCTTGGCCGAATATGCATGTCTATTTTTGGGGTCGATTTCAACACTTAATACACACATATACACACTAGTAAAGCATCCTCCCCCTTTTCATCAATTTAACACATGCATTGCTCATTAACATGCAAAGTTACATTCGGCCTTAGCACACATCTTGCTAGCCGATTCTTCTCCATTTAGCAACCAATGCACATATGTGCTCACACAAAAATGCTAAAAAGGAGGTTAGAGAATCATCAAGCCATCATCACATGCATCATTAACAAGCTTCATATTTTGCATGCAATGGCATTAACACGACCTCCACCTAGGCCGAATCTTAACTCATCCTCATGCCTCATCACCACAACATCAAACATCAACCAAGAATGATGCATCCATGGTCAAGTGCCATTTCCATCACATAGCAAGATTTAGACCATGGGCTAGGTAGAACTCAAGCTAACAACTAAAACATGCATGCATCTCATGGAACATCATCAAACATACCTTAGCCTAGCTACATGCATGGCCGAATCTCTTCACCTTTCTTCTTCTTTCCTCCTTAAAATTTTTGGCCAAGGATGAACCAAAGGATGAGAAATTTTTTTCTTTGTTTTTCTTTCTAATTTAGGCTAAATGAAGGTGAGAAAAGGATGAACAAAGATCTTCTCCTCTCTTTTCCTTAGCTCACGGCAATGGGGGGAAAAGAATCAACTACACACTTTTTTTTTTGTGTAATCATCATACTCCTTTTCATTATTTAATTTCCATGCCTATTATTTTATTTTTTTCCACCCATGATGCACCAACAAAACATGTCTATGACATGTCTTGGCCATCAAACTTGGTCTACCATGCTTGTCATGGCCGGCCACTACTAGTAGGGGGGAATTTGACATGCAAGTCCCCCCTTTGTCCACATGCACTAATAGGTCCTCACACATTGACCTATCACATTTTAGAATTTTCTCACATAAGTCCTATTGACTAAATTCACATGAAATCAACCAAATTGAAGCTTGAAATTTTCACACATTCATAATTACATATTCTAGGCAATAAGTATCACATTCAAACATTTCGGTGACTCGGTTTAGCGGTCCCGAAACCACTTCCCGACTAGGGTCAACTTTGGGCTGTCACAAGAAATTGAAAAACATATGTAAGACAACATACAAATGCTTTAACTGGGTTTTAATAAAGAATGATTGACAATTGACATGATGTTATAACATGTGTTTATGATATGTTTAAGTATGAAAGAGATTAAGGGCAATAAAAGGCTTGGAAAATAGCCTAAGTGTTGGCCACACAGGCAGAGACACGTCCGTGTGTCTCAGCCTTGTGGATGACATGACTTAGCACCTGGGTGTGTGGCTTGACCGTGTAGTTTAATTTATTTACTAAAATCATAAACAGAGAGTTACACGGCCTGAGGACATGGGCGTGTTGATGGCACACTGGCGTGCCCCTGTGTCCACACGGGCGTGTGACCTTGTTTCATGGGAAAAATTTTTAAGTTTTTCCCAGAGATTTCCAAAGTTCTCGATTTAGTCCCAAACCCTTTCTAAAGTATGTTTTGGGCTTCGTAAACCCAAATAAGGGACCATGTGCATGTGATTGAATGTTTTAAAATATGAATAAAATTTTATGGCCTGATTTGCATGATTGTTTGTGTTTAAGCCCGATAATGCCTCGTACCCTGTCTCGGCATCACAGATAGGGGGTGTTACACGACTCATTCGTATGTTTGTAAGAATTTAGTGTCTAGTAAGAGTTTACTTGTTGAGTAAACTGAATTTGTGATTAAAGTATCGAACCCCTTAGGCCAGTATGTCTTAATTGATAAAGTTTGCAAGAATTGTCCTTTGATGACTCGGGGTTACTATTTTCTGGCTGATTTAATGCTTTTACCATTTGATGAATTTGATGTGATTTTTGGTATAAATTGGTTGACTCTACATGATTCTATTGTAAACTGTACACGAAAGATTATTGAGTTGAAATGTCAGAATAATGAAATTCTTTGTATTGAAACTGATGATTCGAGTGGGTTACTTGTTGTGATATCGATAATGCTAGCTCAGAAACCTGTGAGGAAAGGTTGTGATGCTTACCTTGCTTATATGCTGGATGAAAAAATGTCTAAATCGAAGATTGAATCAGTTCCAGTAGTTTGTGAATATCCAAATGTGTTTCTAGAAGTGTTACCTAGGTTGTTATCGAGCAGAGAAGTCAAGTTTGCTATTGAATTAGTACCGGGAACATCACCGATATGATAGCTCCGTATAGAATGGCTCCTACAGAGTTAAAAGAGTTGAAAGCTTAGTTGCAAGAGTTAACAAATAAAGGTTTCGCATGACCTAGTTTTTTGCCTAGGGTGCACCAATACTGTTCATAAAGAATAAAGATGGATTACTGAGACTATGTATTGACAATCATCAGCTCAACAAGGTTACAATTAAGAATAAGTATCCTTTGCCGAGAATTGATGATTTGTTCGATCAATTGATGGAGCAACAGTATTTTCAAAGATTGATCTAAGATCTAGTTATTATCAGTTGAGGGTTAAAGATTCTGATGTGCTGAAAACTGCATTCAGAACCAGGTATAGACATTATGAATTTCTTGTTATACTATTTGGATTAACTAACGCTCCTGTAGTTTTTATGGACTTGATGAATAGATTTTTCAGAATGTTTTTGGGTAGATTCATAATTGTATTCATTAATGACATTCTGATTTATTCCAAAGACGAATCTGAGAGATAAGCAACTGTTTTCTAAATTCAGCAAATGTGGGTTTTGGCTCTAGGAGGTTAGATTTTTGGGACATATTTTTTCAGCAGAGGGCATCCGAGTTGATCCGAACAAGATTTAGCAGTTGTTGACTAGAAACCACCAAGAAACATATTCGAAGTCAGAAGTTTTCTGGGATTAGCTGGCTACTATCGGTGTTTTGTAAAAGGGTTCTCTATGATTGCTATACCGATGTCTCGATTGTTATAGAAAGATGTGAAGTTTGAGTGGTCTGAGAAATGCAAATAGAGTTTTGAGCAGTTGAAAGCACTATTAACGGAAGCACCAGTTTTAGTTAAGCCTAAGTCGGGTAAAGAATTTGAGATTTTTAGTGATGTGTCATTGAACGGTTTGGGATGTATTTTAATTCAAGAAGACAAAGTGATAGCTTATGCTTCCAGACAGTTGAAATCGCATGAAAAGAATTATCCGACGTATGATTTAGAGTTGGCTGCTATTGTATTCGCATTGAAAATTTGGTGACATCATTGCTTTCCGGGTGATGAATACGCAGTTGACATTATCTGATGATTGTTCGATTTTAGTTGAATTAAAAGCTAAATCGATGTTGCTTTAGCAAATTTGCAAGGTTCAAAAATGTGATAATGAATTGCAAGCTAAAAGAGTACAATGCAAGTTGACTACTGATTTAGAGTATCAGATCGGATCCGATGATTGTTTACTGTTTTGTGGTAGAGTTTGTGCACCAAGGAATCCCGAGCTTATTCAAAAAATTATACACGAAGCACAGAGTGGTTGTTTATCTATTCAACCAGGGAGTACTAAAATGTACAATGATTTGAAACAGATGTACTGGTGGTCAGGCATGAAACGAGACATTTCAGAGTTTGTGTCGAGATGCTTGGTTTGTTAACAAGTTAAAGTAGAACATCAAGTGCCTTCGGGACTACTACAGTCAGTGATGATACTTGAGTTGAAGTGGGATAAAGCTACGATGGATTTCATATCGGGATTACCCCTATCTCTAAAAAAGAAAGATGCTATTTGGGTTGTTGTTGATCATTTGACGAAATCTGCACATTTTATTCCGGTACGTACAGACTTTTCACTTGATAGATTAGCTGAATTATACATCTCTGAGATTGTCAGATTGCATGAGGTGACAGTTTCTATTATTTCTGATAGAGATCCATGGTTTTCATCACAATTTTGGAATAAATTGTAGGAAGCTTTGAGTATGCGGTTACATTTTAGTACTACATTTCATCCTCAAACCGACGGCCAGCCTGAGAGAGTGATCCAGATTCTCGAAGATATGCATTGTTGCTGTGTTTTAGAATTTGAAGGCAATTGGGAGAAATATTTACCGCTGGTTGAGTTTGCATATATTAATAGTTATCAGTCGAGCATAAAGATGGCACCGTATAAAGCTTTATATGGTCATAAATGCCGAACTTCGTTATATTGGACCGAGTTTAGTTAGAAAAAGATTCACGAGGTTGATTTGATCAGAGAGACCGAAGAGAAAGTGAAAGTAATTCGTGACAGTTTGAAAGCAGCTTTAGATCTATAGAAATCGTATGCAAATTTGAAATGATATTCAATTTCAAATCGGTGACAAAGTGTTTTTAAAAGAATTACCATGGAAGAAGATTCTTCGATTTGTTCGTAAAGGAAAATTGAGTCCGCGATTTATCAGGTCGTATGAGATTATCGAGAGAATAGGGCCAGTGGCATACCAGCTACCTTTACTGTCAGAATTAGAAAATATCCATCATGTGTTTCATGTGTTGATGTTACACCGATATTGATTAGATTCATCACACATTATTTCTCCAACAGAAGTTGAGATTCAGCCCGACATGTCATATAACGAAGAGCCAATCAGAATTTTAGCTCGAGAAATTAAAGAGTTAAGAAACAAAAGCATAGCTTTAGTGATGGTTCTTTGGCAATATCATGGTGTTGAAGAGCCTACTTGGGAGCTGTTCTAAGCTATGAGAAAATAGTACCCTAACCAATTTTCTGGTAAGACTTTCGGGGACAAAAATTCCTAAGAGGGAGATAATTGTAACAACCCATTTTCAGTGAAGTCAAAATAGTGGTTTTGGAACCACAAATCTGAGGTTGAAATTGTAACACCTCAAACCCAGCCCAGACGTTATGGCCAGATCTGACGTGTCACATGGACTTAAGACTTAGTATGCATTCGTTGGTTTAAGTGATTGGGGTGGTCTTTGTAAAAACAGTGGTTGAATGAAAAGCTAGTTTATCAATCTTTAGGCTATCCATTTGTTGTCCTTGTTGAGTCTTGGAAAACGTTCATTAATTTCGAAAACCCGCGCAGCCTAACACTAGCAGTTTTGACATAGTATAAATATAATCAGAAAATAAAACCATAGCGGAAAAAGAAATTTAAATAGCGGCCTTATTACAACTTAAAACCCAAAATTAAATTAGAATATAAAATAATAAAAATAAACTAACTTAGAAAAACCAACTTTGCAGATGATGTAGCCACTCCGAATCCCTCACAGCTCCAAGCCAACTATGGTTGGGGATTTCCTGCAGAGATGAAAATAAAGGGTGAGTTCGGTAAACTCAGTGTGTAACATAACCCAACCATAGCCCAAAACAGATCAAACCTCAGAGTCAAACTTATCTGGGCCTTGGCCCAGTACAGAAATCAGAATGAAACCCATATGCCCATAGCAGTTACAGAACAAATATATCATGAATGCTGAAATCCCAACCCAGAGCCATCCATAACACCCCCGTACCAGCCTTACACCATGTGGGGAGACTACTCGACCCATCCAACCGCTACATACCACAGAAATTGCAGCGAGGCTAGCAGATATTGTGACGAAGTCACCAGATACAGATATTGTGGCTAGGCCACCATAACAGATATATATATGGCGAAGCCACCAGATTGCAGCGAGGCTACTAGATATTGTGATGAAGTCACCAGAACAGATATATGTGGCGAGGCCACTAGATTGTAGCGAGGCTGCCAGAACGCTTCCTCCATCAATATAAACCCATGTCCCACGCAACAGAAATAATATGTCATGGCATACGTATACAGAAACAGAACATCATGCTTTTCAGAAAAATAACCCTAGGGGTAAAATCGTAATTTTGCATGCATAAGGGTATTTCAGTAATTATTACCTATTGCTAAGGTTTCATGCTCATTCTAACGTTTACCAAGTAATCAGAAGTTCTTACCTCGTCCTTTTACCAAAGTGTGTTCGTTGGCCCATTGGCCCGTTTTCGGTCCATTAAGCCCAAGAATACTGTTGTGCACGAAAATGCACACTCTGCACTCTAATCATCCAAATGCACCATATTCATTAACAACTGTCTTACAAGCGCTAGCACGCTCGCGAGTTCACAAAATACCAACGTTTCGGTATTTCGGCTCTTACCGATTCAATCTAAGGGACGGTGTCGTTTACACACCTGGTTGATGACGATTGATGACGATATCTCCCACGCGATAATCCTACAATCGATCACTAACACATTAGACTTACGAATTAATGATAACTAACATAAATCCACGTCAACTAACCCAATCATCACACAAGTTAGTCATTTACGCACGAGGGGTAAAATAGTCAGTTTACCCTTCAGGGGTAAATTGGTAGTCCTACCCTACAGGGGTATTTCGGTATTTCTACCCAACAAGAATATTTCGATAATTCTATCCTACAGGGGTATTTCGGTAATTCTACCCTAGAGGGGTATTTCAATAATTCTACCCTACAAGGGTATTTCGGTAATTCTACCTTACAGGGGTATTTCGATAATTCTACAACTTATCCACTTGGGCCTACGGACCCATTGGGACCACATGGCCCATTTCAGCCCATCGCGGCCTGAAATAGCCATCCTACTGCTATAGTAATGAGAAATACACACCTGTTAGGAGACTGCAGTTAATCCGCGCTTCAAACACTCTTAGCTGACGCCCAACCCAAACGAACACGTCACAAAACGAAAGGAATCAGCCAAGAAGGGTATGCCTACTCTCCTCATGGTTTGCTCTATTTAAAGCCAGCTCTCCATCTACTCTTATGTTAGCTTCCCGATGTGGGATCCCTCCATCACCAGAGTTTAAAACCAGCACCAACTCTTGCCGTCCCAACATAGCAAAATAATCAACCTTTGCGTGCCAAGGGATTCGAACCAAAGTCCTCTCACATGCCAACTCACGCCACACCACTAGGCCATCAACTCATTTGTGTCATAAATCCAACACATTAAACTTTAAAGCGCACCTACTTGCTTCCAGATTTATTGAAAAAAAAACCAAAACATATTGCAAGAGCCAAGACTTGAACCTTGGACCCCTTGCTTCCTCTATGGCATCACTTCCTTGTCCCCTAAGTGGCACCACCTTGCCACTACACCACACTCCTTTTTGTGTCATCTTTTACCCCTTTACTCTTAAAAGCCCAAACGCCAATTGCATCACCTGTTCATAAAATTAAAATTCCGAAGACAACCACAGATTTAACTTAAGTTTGGGCCTTCCAAAGGCCCACTAACCTACTAAAATATAAATTTTAACCAACAAGAACACACACAAATTTTAAAAATCACAGAAACACGGAAAACCCAAAAATTGGGGCGTTACAGAAATAATTATTTTTTTATTATTTTTAGGTCTACAGCATGATGGTATGATTGTATGAAAATTTCATTAAGAAATGTATTCGTTTGCATGCTCAATTTCATAAAAAGGTCTAAATTGAAAAAGGTGCAAAATTAGAGTTCTAAAGGCACTAAATAGCTAAAGAATATAAATGTATGAGTACTTAAATGGTAATTAAATCATTAATATTGATAATGGACAATTATGGAAATCATTAATGTGATTAATAAAGGTTATATGAGTAAATTAGTAAACAAAAACTAAAATAAGTAAAATAAAATTATATTTTTGTCATCTTCTTCACCTAGCCAAAATTCAAAGGAGGAAACAACACCATTTTAGGGTTTGAGCATTCAATGCTTTTTCTTGTGCATTGTAAGTGATTTTTGAATTGGTTTTTAATGATTTCTGTGTTTTTGCAGTTGTTGTAGCTTAATCTAGCTAGCTCAGGGATTAATTTGCAAAACTATTAAAGGCATAGGTTTTTACCATTGATGAATGTATATGTGTTTTGATATTTGGTGATAGAAAATGGATGGTTGTTGTTAGATAAACAACATTTGTTAAGTGATTTTGGTTGAAATTGCAAATTAGGGATTAAATTGATAAACTGTGAAAATTGTGGTGAAATGTGTGAAATAATGAAAATTTTGGGCTACTATGTGTATATATATAATTCAGCTAGCATGGGTGTGAATTTGATGCTCCTAATGCTTTAATTTCATGTTTTATACTTAGGAGAGCATAGGAGAGCGAAAGGAACCAGAAACGGGCCAAAAACAGAGAAAATGGGCCAAAGTACGAAATCAAAACGGCCTGGACCTCCTCAGATGGGCAGACCACACTACCGTTTCAATTTGGCAGGCTCGAGCACGGCCTGAAGTAATCGCACACGGGTGTGTCCCTATCGAGCCCAAGTTGAGTCCAATTCGAAAAAGGCTAATTTTGAGGGCTCTTAGGCATTCCAAAGCCTATGAATACACCCTAACGGAGGAAGAAAAAGGACACACAGAATAGAGAGTAAAGAATTACTCCAAGGAAGCCAACTGATCCATCTCAGAAGCCAGATTCATTATCAAGACTAAAGATCTCTCCTCAATTTCCCGTTCAGGAGTTTTGGGTTTTCTTTATGTTTTGTACTCTTTATTATTCTGAGATGTTTTCTTATTTAGTTATGAACTAAATCCCCTAAATACCTAAGGGAAATGAAACCTAAGACGAATCTTGTTATTATTTTCTGAATTGTATGATAAAGATTTAACTTGTTCTTAATTATGTGTTCTTAATTCTTGTTGTTATATCCCAGGATACTGATTCAAGATAAGCTCTTATTCAGAGGAGGAGTAGACCTTGTCTAAGAGTACATTTGTCATAATCAAGCGAAGTTGTTTGCGCGCCTAGACATAGGGTGACAAGATTTTGTCGGATTAGGGTGAAACCTAATAAGGGGATCCATAGATCGAGTTAATGCAACCCTAGGGTGTTAATTAGAGAAAGGTCTCAATTATTCAATCTAGGGATTAGACGTTATTAGTCTTGAATAAGGATAATAACATAATTTAGGGATCTTTATGGAACAAGTTAAATGAATAAATCATCCGATTTGGAGCCAGAATAACAAGTACAGTCTAGGTGGATTTTTCCTTAGGTATTGTCTTAATTCAATCGATTTTCCCAAAAAGCAATTCCCCAATTCTATTCTCTGTGAGTTCTTAGTTTAGATAATTAGTTAGTTAAAAACAAAACCTCTCTATTCCTAGGCTAGATAATAAAAAGAAAGTCAATACTAGTACTTTTAGTTCCTTTGGGTTCGACAATCCGGTCTTGCAAAAACTTTACTACTGTTCGATAGGTACACTTGCCTACATCGCGATAATAGTTAGTTTCAAGAATGATTAATTATAAATATTTAAAACTTATCAGGAAATCACGCAATCAGGCCCATAGTAGGTAAAATTGGCAATTTGATACTAAGTGATGGAAAATCATATGATTGCATGACTATGAATGTGATTGGGGCCGATGGGCCATTTGAATGTGATTGGGCCTAGTGAGCCATATGCATGTATGTAGACTTGTTTGGGCTTTGTAAGGGGTTTTTGGGCCTAGTATTTGATAACTGCTTAAACAAACATAAAACTTAATTAATTAGTTAATTGCGACTGTGGATGAGTCATAAGGTTAAGGTGTGGCAATGGGTATATGCATGACTAGGATTGGATTTAGGGAAAGCTTGGTACTTAAGCAGTCTTAATGACCCACCTCCTCTTCTCTGGAATCTTACCTGGTGCATAGTAATTGTTCACTTTAGCCAACGAGGACTTGTTAACAGGCCAAGGTAAGTAATAAACCCATAATAAAGAGAAATTACTAAAATACCCCTAAGGGTGAGAATGACTAAAATACCCCTATGTGTTGAATGTAAGATTTATGGATGTTGCATGTGTACCTGCTACATTCATATGATATTTTGTTTAGGTTGTATATGGGTTGGGAATTACGGAACGGAGGAAGTATATGAGGATTGCATGGTTGCTTGATGACCATGGATCCACCAATGGCTTTTTAAGTTCAATATATGATTAGCAGCTTTGCTGCAACGTTAGGTAGTACTGCAACCGGGCTTCCATTGGAATGTATCGAATGGGTGGGTCGATATTTATATCCCCACATGGAGTGTAGCAGGTGATGGAGATGGTGTGTAGCAGTTGGATGCATGGGATTCGTGCATATTTGATTGCTTTACTTATATTCTGATATTGAATTGGGCTGAGGCCCAAAAAGACTTGCTATTGCATGGTTTCCTATTTGCCGAGGGTTGTACACACAGAGTTTTCAAAAACTCACCCACTCTTTTATTTTTCTCAGGTGATCCTTAGTAGGTGGTTCGACGGTTGGAGGGACTCCGAGGTGGCCAGCTAGCAAGACAACTTGGACTTGTTTTCTTAAGCCTATAATTTCTAGTATTTAAAGTTATTTTAGTCCGTAATGTAATTAGGCCTTTCCTATGGTTATTATTCAAGTTAGGATTATATTTATTATTATGCTTTATATTTGCTAGAAGTAGAACATGGTTTTCTTAAAACCGTAACTATTTTTAAATACTCCGTTTCCGCAACTCAATTTTTAAATGAAAAGTTTTCAGAGATCATCTGTTTTAAATAAAGCTTTCGCAACTAAAAAGAGATTTTACAAAGTAATTATTATCATACAAGAAGGAATAGTTTTTCTTTAAAATACACCTCACTTTGAAAGCAACAAATACAATATGGGATTTTATTCAAGGTTTTTATTTCAAAGAAGGGTTTTCAATGAAAACACGGTTTTCAATAAAACACTTCAATGTGACACGCTGGATCTGGCCATAATGTCCGAGCCGGGTTTGGGGTGTTACAGCCCGTGTGCTCAATTCTGAGCATTCTGTTTCTCAAAATTAAGGTGCAATGTAATAACTTGGTTTTAGCTAAATCGAAATAGTGGTTTTCAAACTAAAAATCCTAAGTCGTAAAATTATTTTAATATTATTTTTAGTGTTTACAGCATGTTAATTGATATGTGTGAAAATTTCGTAATTTAATTTTACTGTTTGTATGCTTAATTTGATAAAAAAGACTTAATCCTGTAAAATGTAAAAGTGGGATTCTATTTGTTAAAGTACTAATTTTCTATGGTTATTTAATTGTTAAATCCTTAAAGTGAAATTAGGCCACAATTAAATCTAATGGACGGTAATGGACGACCATTATGTGTGTTGTAATTTAAATATTAAGGTTAATATGGTAATTATGTTAATAAATGATAATAAAATAAATCAAAACATGAAATGGCCATGCATGCTCATATTTTGGCTGAATATTGAAGAGATAAAGAACCATTTGAAAGCTTTTAAAGTTCGGCACTTTGAAGCTCAAATTGAGGTATGGATTTTGTTCAGTTTTTGATGATTTTTATGTTTTTGAGATTGTTGTTTCGAATACTAGCTAGCCCAAACTTGAATTTTTAAATTTGTTGATGTATTCGGGATTTGTCATTGTTGATAGCTTGATGTTTTAGTGGTTTGATTATGAAAAATAAATATTTGTTGATAGATTATTATGTTTAATTAAGTGATTTGTAATTAAAAAAATGCTTATTTAGGATTAAATTGTGAAAATTGAAAATTTAAGGGTCAAAATGTGAAATAAATGAAATTAATAGGCTGCTATGGACCTAGGGAAAATTCGGCCTAACTAGAGTTTATTAAAATTTTGAGTATTTTGTGTTATTTTGAAACAAGGACTAAATTGAGAAAAATGTAAAATATTAGGGGCTAAAGTGAAAATGCCCATTTATGTGTTTGTGGATTGAATTGAATGAATATGGCATTAAATAAGTTAAATTTGTATTAATTTAGATCAAGAAAGGAAGAAATTGGATTTGGATCGGGGGAAGTCGAAAGTTGTTGAATAGTCGTTCCAGTCTATTCGTTTTCATACGAGGTAAGTTCGTAAGTAAATAAATATTTTTGAATTCAATTGTATATGTTTATATCTATTGCCGAATTGATTAGTATTTATATTCATATTGCCGAATTGAATTGGGTATTTGATGATTTGTTTCAAGCTTGAGTTGATTGAATAATGAAGTCGTAAGCTCCAAAGGAACCTTAGGAATTGTACAGGATACTGGTTTCATAACGTTTGGACTTCTGATGTGTGAATTCATGTAAGACCATGTCTGGGACATTGGCATCGAAGTGATAAAACATGTAAGACGATGTTTGGGACATCGGCATCACATATGACTCGTGTAAGACCCTGTCTGGGATAGTGGCATCGATATATGATAACCTGTAGGACCATATCTGGGATGTGGCATTGTACGAGCTATGTATGTTATCCTAGTATCCTTATCAATTTCGAACGTTCAACGGGAAATGTCAAAGTTAAATCGAATATGAATGTGAGTTAAATGAATCAGGTATGTTTAAAGTTTATATATATTCATGAAGAATTAAGGTATGTGTAATATTTAATGTGGTAATATGATGTTATATGAGCTAGTTGAATGTATATGTGTAAGAGATTAGCTATAATTGGCCTATTCGAATTGAAATATATATGTCTATGTGATGATTTATTTGGTTATGGCTTACTAAGCTTTAAAAGCTTATTTTGTGCAGTCTTTCTCTGTTTTATAGATATATAAAGCTAGCTTCGAGCTCGGGGATTGTCAAGGAACATCGTCACACCATTGACCAATATTCGGTACTTTTGGAAATATGTAAATATGACATATGGCATGTATAAGCTAGTTTTGATATGTTTGGTTTTGAATTTGTATATATATACAGCCATGCGAAAAATGGCTTGATCATAATGTTAATGCTTGTGTGTATTTGGTCATGCCTTAAGTTTATTTTGGAAGTATGTTTCATGGTATATATATTTGTGGTGTTTGGTTATATGATTCGGTAATGAGAAATGATAAGTATGATATAATTCGGCTTAAGTGAAGTAAATATGATTGATTACGAAATGTGCTATATATGTGGTATTAAATTTGGCTTTGGTAATTGGTTCAGTTTGATAAGCATGTGATTTTGATAATGGTGTGACCTATTGAGGTTAGATTTGATGACCGAATAAGTGTCTATTTGAATGGTTGGACATATGAGGTTTAAACATGATAATTTGCATGTAAAATAGGTATGTCTGAATTGTCAATTGTGCTCAAAAGGGTAAATTTTATTTTAATGAAATGGGTATAAATTTTATAGGTAATTTGATAGCCGAATAGATGAAGTGCTGAATGGCTAGGTATAGGTAATTTTGGATCGGTTATTAAGTCTGTGAGTTGGGTGTAATATGATTTGCTTATTTGTGACCGAATATGATTAATAATATTATAGTAAAATGCTTATGGATTGGTAATGAACAAGATATTATTCGACTAATGGGTAATGTTTGCTAATGTTTCATGTATGGATATTTAATAAGCTAAATGATATGTCTTGCCGTATTAATTAAATTAAACATATCAATATAAAAAATATTCATAGACATGTTCATCATAACAAAGGATAGGTAACAAGAATCAAATCTGGTGTTTTCTCCATCGCTTGACTAGTTTACTCCACTCCTCATTCTCTACTTTTCTTGTCGAACCGAGGCTTTTATGAACACTTGAATGTTGGTCCAAATGGTGGTTGATTGACTCATTTTCAAGGGGTGAAATTGGAAAAGGAATATGGGAAGAAAGTGAAGAACAATGGAAGGGAATGAAGAGAGAAAAATGAGAGAGAATTGAAGAGATGAGAAGAGTTTGAGATGTGTTTGAAGTGAGCAGCAAAGGGGGTATTTATAGGTTGAGATGTCTACTAAAATTAGCAAAAATCAGTAGCCATAGAGTCCCCCATGGCCAATCACACATGTGGCAAGTTTGAAGAATTCCAACTTGCTATTTTAAGGTAGGGGCAAATCTAGAAAGGTACAAATAGTGGAGGGGTTTGAATGCAATTTGAAGGAGTCTTCAAGGGCCATTTTGAAAGTTAAATAATCATCCAAGAAAGCTCATTGGGTCAGCATGTGGGATGGTTTTGGATTGCTCAGTGCTCGGTTGGATCAATTTTCTCAGTTCAGCTCAACTGGGCCACTTTTAATAATTAATTAATAATATTTATTTAACCCAAATTAAATTGGATTAAAATTAAAATTAAAATTAATTTATGAATTAATACACATAATTTGGATCGTCTTAGGTTGAAAAATTAATTTTCCTTGATGCTTCAAAATTGCTTCTCAGTTTTGTGCTTCTAGCAGTGTCTACCGAGCCGTTTTTCGTCTTTTGTGCGAATCTGTCGAAAATGATCAAAATTAATCAAAATTGATTATAAAATTAAGTAAAATTCAGCATGTTAATAATTTAAGTACAATTTAATTATTTTATAATAATTAAATATTTTTAGACAAGAATTTTATCAAAACTTCATGAATTTGAGTTAAAAACGGCATGAAAAAGTGTGTATATTTTTGTGTTTCCAATGAGGACGTTATGATGAAGGTTTCACCTACGTCACGAAAATGGAAGGAAAATATGGAAAGATGACGCCAAATTTTGGACAACCACTTATGGTTATTTTCTCGATTACTCCAAGTGTAACATCCTTTACCAGTATTCAACTCCGGAATTGGATACGAGGCATTACCGAACTTACAAAGCGAGCAAATATACAATTCTGGGTCATAAATTTTCATCCAAATTAAAACCATTCATATTCAATCATAAAGTTCTTAATACGAGCCTAAGAGGCCCAAAACATGCTTTGGAAGTGGTTCGGGACTAAACCGAACACTTAGGAAATTTTTACAAAACTTAGAATTTTTTTTTACTATGAACAGGGGTCACACACCCGTGTGGCTTGGGACACACTCATGGTGGCAGGCCGTGTGGTCACACTTGCCCGTGTCCCTAACCCGTGTAACTCTCTGTTTTGCAATGCATGAACAAATTGATGTCACACGGCCAAGTCACACGCCCGTGTGCTAGGCTGTGTGGTAAATTATATTTTCATAAATAGGTACAGACTTCACACGGTTGGGACACACGCTCGTGCCTGAAGCCCTATCCCTCACACGGCTAAGACACACGCCCGTGTCTCTGCCTATTTGCTCAATTCTGAGCATTCTGTTTCTCAAAATTAAGGTGCAGGGGACACACGGCTAGAACACATGCCCATGGGGCAGACCGTGTGTCACACAAGGCCTAGACACATGCCCGTGTGTCTACCCGTGTGGACAAAATAATGGCTATCTACTAAGCCATTTGTCACCCTCATTTACACCTACACAGATATAAGTTCTTGCAAACTTTATCAACTAGAGCATATTTGCCTAAGGGGTTCGACACTTTAATCACATACTCAATAGACTGAACAGGAAAATTCTTACTAGAAACCAAATTCATGCAAACGTAAGAATGAGTCGATCCAGGATCAATCAATGAAACTACATTAGTATCATAGAGAGAAAATGTACCAGTGATAAAAACAAGGGATGGCGCATCTTCGCGGGCATGAATAGCATAAGTTCTAGTAGGTGCTCTAACCTTTGGTCTCGCAGTTAACTCTTTCATCACACCTCTGCTACTGTTCCCACTCCCAGTATTTATCAGTGGCAATGTTACTTGGACTTGCATTCTGAAAATTATCTTTCTCAACCATTTTAGGGCAATCTCGAATGAAGTGATCTGGGAAGCCACATTTAAAGCAAGCCCGGTTATTCATCTTACATTCATCGGGATGTCATCTAGCACAGTGTTGACATTCAGGTCTATTAAACCTAGCATGACCAACACTCACTATTGACGTAGTTTGGGCCTTAGAACCCGAACATTGCTTCCCATAATCTTTGTTGGGATACCCAGCTGAAGCATTAGAATGAGTATACAAATCCCTAGACTTCTTTGATAGAGATTGAAATGACTTATTTATCGGTCTTTTTCTTAAGTCTCTAGCCTCAAACTCAGCCTTTCTCTATTAGTTGCTGAACTTTTGACTTTGCAAGCTCGATCGACCAACACAACAAATTCCTTCAACTTTAAAATCCCAACTAACAGTCTGATATCCTTATTCAGCCAATCTTCGAATCTCTTGCACATGATAGCCTCGGTAGAAACACATTCCCGAGCATACTTACTGAGTCTAACAAACTCTCGCTTGTATTCAGTCATAGACATATGGCCCTATTTTAGCTCTAGGAACTCTTTGCATTTCTGATCAATGAACCGCTGACTGATATGTTTCTTTTTGAACTCATCTTGAAAGAATTCCCATGTAACTCTTTCCCTCGGTACCACGGATACAATAGTAATCCACCACTGATGCACTGTGTCTCTCAAAAGCGATATAGCATATTTCAAGCACCCATTTGGTGTGCCAAAAATCTCATCAAATACCCTGATAGAGTTCTCAAGCCAAAGCTCTGCTCTATCGGGATCGTCATCAATATTAGCTCTAAATTCTTTGGCCCCTTGCTTTCGAATCTTATCAACTGGATGCTTGTTCAGTCTTACCAATTCCACACCTTGGGGAGCTACGGGAACTAGTTGGGGGTTAGGTGGGGGTAAAGAATGTTGGGTAGCTGGATTTGTTCGAACAAACTCGGCAAACCACTCATTCATCCTTTGGAAGAAGGCTTCTCTAGCCTCTCCTTCCTGACTGACCATTATTGGTCTACTTTAAGATGGCACTGTCCATTCGATAGGAGCCGGCGCATTACTTTCAACATCGTCAACTACCTCCCGGTTGGGGTCCATTTACTATATGAAATCACAATTTAAATTGTCAAGAGTCGTCACACTATCACAAATTAAATATGGCATGTATAGCTAGACTCTAGCACACGCTATGTTAGTCTGAGAATCGACTAAACCATAGCTCTAATACCATTAAATGTAACACCCCTTACCTATTTCAACACCAGAATAGGATACGAGGCATTACCGAACTTACAAAGCGAGCAAACATACAATTCTAGGTTATAAATTTTCATCTAGATTATACCATTCGTATTCAATCATAAAGTCCCTAATACGAACGTACGAGGCCCAAAACATGCTTTGGAAGTGGTTTGAGACTAAACCGAGAACTTAGGAAATTTCTACAAAACTCAAATTTTTTTTACTATGAATAGGGGTTACACACCCGTGTGGCTTAGGATACGACTGTGTGGGTAGGCTGTGTGGTCACACACGTCCATGTCCCTAACCCGCGTAACTTTCCATTTTGCAATGCATGAACAAATTGATGTCACACGGCGAAGTCACACGCCCGTGTGCCAGGGCGTGTGGTAAATTATGTTTTCATAAAATAGATGTAGACTTTACATGGTCGGGACACATGCCTGTGCCTAAGGTCATGTCCCTCACACGGTTGAGACACACGTTGTGTCTCTGCCCATGCGCTTAATTCTGAGCATTCTATTTCTCAAAATTATGGTGCAATGGACACACGGCCAGACCACATGCCCATGGGGCAGACCATGTGTCACACACAGCCTAGACACACGCCCTTATGTCTACCCTTGTGGAAAAAATAAAGGCTATCTACCAAGCCATTTGTCACCCTCATTTACACCTACAGATGCACAAGTTCAATGGCATAATCCATGGTATGTTTAAATAACCAAAACATCCATAATCAAGACTACATCATATCATTCATTACTGACACTTAACATATTTACTACAGCATAATTTACCCAAATCAATTCATACTAAATTCACATTCACAAGTATCAACATGAATACTTTCATCATGCATAATTCCACTTAGATTTCCTAGCACACCAAAGGACCCATATCATCCATTTCACAACAAGCCATTTAACCATGATAAACACATAGCAACCCATTACAAAACACAAAAACAAGAAGACATTAACACATATACGTATATAAATAGGCTTACAATCATGTTAGCCAAAATAAGCCAATTACATGGCTAAATACCAAATCACCTTAAACAAATATAAGCCAATACATTTGGCCAAATCAAATCACACATATATCAAAATGACCAAGTCTCTATACATGCCATACTCTCAAAATGTTTTAAAATCATCGGTACCCAAAGGACAATTTGATAGTGTGATGCGACTTTCGACGATCTCCAATCTCAAGCTAGCTTGGTAACACTATAAAATATTGAAAATAAAGTGGAGTAAGCTATATAGCTTAGTAAGCTCGTATGAAACAATAAGCAACCTTACCATACATTGATCATGCAAGTAGTATATCATAAGATAACATAATTTACCATAATCTTATGATCATAATTCACTTCCATCACAACTTACCTTGAAATATACAATTCTGGGTCATAAATTGACAAGAGAATAAAGAAAAATGGATGAGAAATGAAGAGAGAAAATTGAAAGAGAAGAGAAGAGATGAGAAACGTTAAGGGTGTGTTTCAAATGAGCAGCCAAGGGAAGTTTTTATAGGTTGAGAGGACTGTTAAAAATAGCCAAAATCAGTAGCCGAAGAGCCCCCCATGGCCGGCCACACATGTGGCAAGTTTGAAGTTCTCAAACTTGTTATTTTAAGGTAGGGGCAAATCTAGAAAGGCACAAATAGTTGAGGGTTTTGTTTGCAATTTGAAAAAGTCTTCAACGGCCATTTTGCAATCTAATTAATCAGCCAAGCAAGCTGATTGGGTCAGCATGTGGGATAATTTTGGGCTGCCCAGTACTCGGTCAGTTTGGTTTTCTCGGTTCAGCTCAACTAGGCCACTTTTCATAATTAATTAATAATAATTTATTTAACCCAAATTAAATTGGATATAAATTAAAATTAGTTATATTATGAATTAATACACATAATTTTGACCGTCTTAGGTTGAAAAATTAATTCACCTTGATGCTACAAAATTGTTTCTTAGTTTTGCGCTTCTAGTAGTGTCTACCGAGCCGTTTTTCGTCCTTTTTGCAAATCTATCGAAAATAATCAAAATTAATCAAAATTACTTATAAAATTAATTAAAATTCATTATGTCAATAATTTAAGTACAAAATGATTATTTTATAATAATTATATATTTTTCGACAAGAAATTTATGGAACTTGCATGAATTTGAGTTAAGAAGGGCATGAAAAAGTGTGTATTTTCCTGTTTCCACATTCCCAAACTTAATTCATTGCTCGTCCCGAGTAATGCAAAAATTTGAAAAGAATTTCTTGGAAACAACTTTGAAAAAATTCCTTCAAAACAGCATTCTTCCCAGCAATCATGAATTTGGTATACTTATGCTCAGGAACAAGAAATTTGATATTTATGCTACTTATGTGAAACAGCCCTAACCCGTATCCGTCGCCGAAATAGTGTTAAGAAGCATTACCAGACTAATCCCATAAACAATCGTACAATTCAAATTATAATTCTCATATCAATTAAAATCCATACAAATACAATCATATAGTCCCTAACACGAGCCCTCGAGGCTAAAAACAAGCATTAAAAGTGGTTTGGGACTAAACTGAGAACTTATGAAAAATTTTGGAAAAAAATAGAAAATTTTCAAAGTACAGGGGACACAAGCTCGTGTGGACCGGCCGTGTGTCTCACACGGCCAAAGACACGACTGTGTTATAGGCCGTGTGGATATTCGAAATGGAATCACATAGCCATGTCTCAGCCCGTGTCCGACCCTATGTAACTCCTTGACTTGGGTCACACGACCAACCACACATCCGTGTGACTAGCCCGTGTACCATTAGAAATGGCCTCACACGCTTGTGTGCCATACCATGTGCTAGGTCGTGCCAAAACTGTAGGGTATACTAACTTATGCCACACGGCCAAGTCACACGCCCGTGTGCTGGGCCTTGTGGAGCATACTGACTTGGTTTATAAATAAATACCAAGGGACATACAGCCGTGTCACCTAACCGTGTGTCACACACCGCTGAGACACATGCCCATGTCTCTGCCCGTGTGGACAAAAATAGGCTATTTTCCAAGCCATATTTCTCATCCAAATTTGCATCCACCTAAACATGTCAAATAGCATATAACATAACATCAATAGGCATTCAAACCAATCTCAACCAAACCTAAATCATGCCATTTCAATACCAACAACTATATTGCTCATACCATCATGTTTTGCCAATTCAAAACATACAAATTTCACATCTAAAAATCACCTAAGTGGTCACTTTCAACTATGCATTATTTTGTATAAAACCACATGCATACCATATCTCAAAATTCAACCATTTGGTACTCAAAATACCAATTCACAACAAGCATTCACATAGCAATTATACACAATATATCAAAAGGCCATTTGCACATATATATACATCACCAAGTATACTAAAATAAGCCAAATCACATGGCTATACACTAGCCAAAACATACATCATTTACAAGCCAAATCAATTGGCTAAATACATTACCAACAACTAGGCCATATTAACCACAACACTTAGACATGCTATATAACCAAGTACACAAGTTCAAAAGTACCAAAATGACAGCTGGATAGTGTGACGAGATCTCTAACAACTCCCAAATCCAAGCAAGCTTTGAAATCACTATAAAACATGGAAAAGTAAAAAAAGTAAGCTATAAAGCTTAGTAAGTGATGGTCGCTAAACTAACTAAAAATTCGACTAAGGGAAGCGCACCTATCGAAGAGTAGTATAGTTATGGTGAGACCGGAAATATCATATCCATAAGGACTAAAAGCACTAGTAATTACTATCTTTTTATTATCTAGCCTAAGAATTAAAGGGATGTTTTTAAACTAAAATTAACTATCTAATTAACTATGACCACGACAGAGAGTGAAGAAAGTAATCAAATAAACCATTAATAAAGACAATACCCAAGGAAGAATCCACCTAGACTTCACTTATTATTCTGATTCTGAATCTAACAATTTATTCACTTGTCTTGATATATAGAAATCCCTAAATTATGTTAATATCTCTTTCGAGACTAAGAACAACTGACTCTAGGTTGATTAATTGAAATTTCTTTCTAATTAAAACCCCTTATTATCGCATTAACTCGATCTATGGATTCCCTTATTAGATTTGACTCTAATCCGGTAGATTTATGTCGTCTTACTTCTAGGGTTGCATGCAACTCTGCTTAATTATGGTAGATCTACTCTTAAATAGGGACTTTTTCTCCACTGAATATGCACATCAACTTGAATTAATATTCTAAAAATATTAAAACAAGAATTAAGAAAACATAATTAATAACAAGAACAAGTATTTATCATTAAATGGTTTCATCCTCCCTAGGTATTTAGGGAGTTTAGTCCTCATTGTAGTAAGAAAACATCTCAACAATAGGAAAATAGTAAAACATAAAGAAACCTAAAGCCTTCGAGAGAGAAATTGGATGAAGATCTTCAGTCTTGAAGGCAATCCTGCTTTCGAGCTGAATCTGTTGGCGTTCTTCGAGTAATTCCTGTGTTCTACTCTATATGTCCCCTTAGATCCTCTCCTCGTGTGTTTAAATAGACTTTGGAATGTCAAAAATAGCCCAAAATTAGCCTTTTCTGAGTAGAATTAAAATAGGTCTCGATAGGGACACGGCCGTGTGGTTCACTCGTGTGATGGTGCTCAGGCCGTGCACATATCTGATATAGTTTTAAGTTGACACAGCCATGACACACGTGCATGTTTCTGCCCGTGTGTCTCACATGGGCATGTGGATTACCCATGTGGAAGTGTCTGACCCGTGTGTAGCACTGAAATAAACCTATTTTGTCTGTTTTTTTCCTTTTTCTTGCATTTTTTGCTTTCCTATGCTCAAGTGGATATAAAATATGAAATTAAAGGATTAGTAGCATCAAATTCACTAAATCTTATGATAAATCATCCAAAAATATACCAAGCATAGGGTTAAAATGTGTTACTTTTGAGGTTTATCAGTAAGCTCATATGATTAATAAATAAAACATACCATTCAATTACTTAAACACCACATAATGCAATTCAATTTAAATAATAAAAAAAATCTAACACATATTCAATCCAAAGGTTAGACATGAATTTCATCATTTTCTTCGATTTAATAATTGTATAGTTCATGTACAAACCTGTACTAATTCGTATCAATTTCATACTCTTCTAATTCATCGATATACTTGTTGAACCATTTGGAATAATATTGGATACTCGGGAAATCTCGCACCCTAAGTGCCAATACATGGTCGAAACCATCTCAATCTCGTATCTCATATAATGCTAACTCTCGAGCTATCAACGGGTCTACTCATACAAGCTAATGGTCAAGATGTAACTACACGGTGTTGCTCACATAAGTTGACAAGAATCTACAACACATGCCGAAAAACTCAGCCATCGGTAGAACATACGAACCAACACCCAAACACAATAACCCCTAATGATATGTCATTTGTATCCTATCTATTCCTAAGGTTCAACCGGGATTTATACATTGCCGAATCTTCGTTGAACATTTCCATCAAGTCATATTGACAATTAATGCAATTTATAAAGCATTTAAAACACAATTATATTAATGCTTATTAACATACGAACTTACCTCAAATTTATACGGAGAGAATCGAGCTATCAATCAACTATCTTGTTTTTTCCCCAATCTAATTCCAAACTTCGCTTTTCTTCATCTACATATAATCAAATTTAACTTATTTAATTATCATTCTATTCAATTTAACCCAAAAACCATATGATGGCAAAATTACCCCTGTGCTCCTTAAATTTGATTTTTTTACAATTTAATCCCCAGCTTATAAAAATGTAAATTCATGCAATTGAGTCCACATCCATGCTAGCCAAATTTTACCTATTCTCATAGCAGCCCATATTTTTCATTATTTCACACATTTACCATACAATTTATCACATTTCTTAATTTAATCCCTAATTGACAATTTTATCAAAAATCACTTAACAAATGTTGTTTATCTAACAACAATCATTCATTTTCTATTATCAAACATCAAAATACACACATATTCATCAATGGTAAAACTTTAAACCTTTAAAAGTTTTGCAAATTAGTCCCTGGGCTAGCTAGACTAAGCTACAATGACTCCAAAAACATAGAAAACATTAAAAATCGAGCAAAACTTACATGCACAAAGAATGTTGGTCAAACCTTCAAGCTTATCAATGGCTTCTTTCTACCCTAATTTTCGGTGGTGAAATCTCCATTAAGAAGATGATAACATCTTTTAAATTATTTTACTATGTTTATTTTATTAAATTACACTTTTAACCTTTATTATAAATCATTAAAGTCACTTAATACATGTCCAAGTACAACATCCCAAATTAGGGTCTACTCAAAATAATGGTTTTGAGACCACAAATTTGAAATAGAAATAATTATTTTATGATTATTTAATGATCCATGATATTATTGCATGTTTGTGTGAAATTTTCATGAAGAAATTCTATGCCTACGGTGTCCAATTTGACTTTAGGGACTAAATTGAATTAGTTGCAATACTTGTGTTCTAGAAGCTTTAAGCATGAAATTGTATTGGATTATTAATTAGAGGTCCTAAATGAAAATTTGACCAAGTTCTAAATTTTTTGACAAAAATGGGCATGAATAGGAAAATTTTGAAAGAAAGGCTTAAGGGGCATTTTGGTCATTTAGTAAATAAAAGAATAAAAAGGGAAAAAGAAATCAAAATTTGTCCATCTTATTCTTGCTTGTGCCAAAATTCCAAAGGTCACCATATCTAGGTTTTGTTCATCTTTTCAAGCTTGATTATAAGTTCTCCCTAACCCTGATTTTAATGTTCTTTACATTTTTGAAGTTGTCATCAACCGATCTAGCTATTTCTACCATTATTTTGAGGTAGGGTTCATGTATGAAATTTGACCCATGTGTAACATGGTTTTATTTTGATGTTTAATGGAGAAATATGAATGTTTGATGTGTGATACACATCTTGATGTGTGATAAACATTTTTTACTAAGTGATTTTTAGTGAAAACACCTAAAAAGGACTTGTTTGTAAAAGGTGTAAAATGGGTAGTAGAAATGTGGTTTAATGAGAAATATGGACTAATATGAGATAGATTATGAATTGGCTTGGCTTGGGTAGCCAAGAAAATGCATGCATTTCATTTTACGAGCCTAGGGACTAAAGTGTAAATAAGTGAAAAGTTAAGGGTAAAAAGGTAATTTTACCAAAGTATGTGTTATGGGTCGATATGAGCAATGTATGTATTGAACAAGTTGAATTTGGCATTACAGATAAAGAAAAACGTGATTTGGGTCTTAATCGGGGGAAAAACAAAGTTTATGAGGATTAAGCTCATTCCTATCATTTTGTACTGAGGTAAGTTCATTTGCAAATAATGCAACATATACCATTCTTTAAATGCTTGACATTGCATGTATGGTAAGTATATATAATTAATGAGATGTTGTACCAATGTTTAAATGCTTACCCTTTTTATCATGAATGATGCCTTAATTATTCCATGAGTATGTGATTGGTGCTATGAGTAATGAAATTGACATTACAAGTAAGCTCAATGGAAATGTGGTATCGAGAAATCCCATTTGAACCTTAGGAATAGTTTAGGATACAAGTGACATGTCACTAGGAATTATGTGATCTAAACTCATTGAGTTATTGTCTGAGTTCATGATATATGTGGCATCCGAACTCATTGACTTGTGGTCTGAGTTCGTGATATATATGACACATGTTTTAGTGTTTGGGTATTGGTCTCATATATTCTATAGATGGTAAGGTAGTCCTGCATATGTTGCGAATACCTAACAACCTGTATCAACAATCCCATGAGTAGCTCTGTAACACCCCGAACCCGAGACCGACACCGGAGTCGGACACGAGATGTTAACAAACTTTGAAAAAATTTTCCAGACACTGCCCAGTCTGAGTACTAGTCGCTTCAAAAATCATATCTTGAGTTTCACAACTCAAAAATCAGTTTTGTGATTTTTCCCTGAAACTAGACTCATGTCCCCACCTATGGATTTTTTTCTAGAATTTTTGGTCGGGCCAACTAGTACAGTTTATTAGTCAAAGTCTCCCATGTTACAGGGGTCGACTACACTGACCTTTTCCCATTACGACTGGGATATCTCTCTGCACAGAGCTTCAATACTGATGCCGTTTGTTTCTATGGAAACTAGACTCAGAGAGGAATCCATACATATATGGTATGACCCCTAATTATCTCTGGTCAATTTATAGTGAATTTCCAAAGGCGGAACAGTGAATCCAGAAACTGTTCTGGCCCTGTTCCACAAGAACCTGAATATCTCTTTTTGTACTGTTCCTATAATTGTTTCGTTACTTCCATATGAAAGTAGATTCATCAAGGTTCGATTACATAATTTATTCACTATTTAATTCCACTCCTACGAATTCTTGTGATTTTTCCAATCCACACCACTGCTGCTATCAGCTTCTGTTTTCAAAGTGAACCTTACCTAATTTGGGGTTTCATGGACCAACTAGGGCCTTGTCATACATAAGCCCACATATGATCATACTTAGCCATTCTAGTGGCTGATCATTTGCTCAACACTTCCATTCCAACATAGTTACATCATGAAACCATCTATACATTCATAAATACGAATGGTCTAATGCCATACTCCACTTCTACAAGCCATCTTCGCATGGCTGTACACTTATACATTTCATAAAGTACTCGAAAGACAACAATGGGTAGTCCTATACATGCCATATCAAAATTCAACCAAAATAGTACCCAAAAGAGCCTTTGATAGTGTGGGCGACTTCGACTTCAAGATCCCGAGTCCGATAGCTGGAGAACCAAAAATCTATAAAACAGAGGAGCAATGTAACGAGTAAGCAATTTATGCTTAGTAAGTTTGAGCAAGGAATTCCAGCATGCACAAATAATAGCACACATTTAGCTAAACGGAATATTTCATAATACGCAATTTACCGATATCAAACTTGCTTCACAACATTAACAACCCTTATGTACATACACAATAAACTAACTTGGCCGAAGGCCGGTAGCTCGTTTATCAACTGAGCGAACATTTATTTGTAAGGGCTCGATTAATATTTAACACATACGTAACATATCCCCATATTGGGATGTTTTTCGAGTATTCGCTGGAATTTTACAGCAAGCTCATTCATTACCAAATCACGTACCTTCGGAATTTAACCGGATATAGCTCCTCGTTCAAATGCCTTCGGGACATAGCCCGGTTTTAGTAACTCACACAATGCCTTCGGGACATAACCCGGATTTAACAACTCGCACGAATGCCTTCGGGACTTAACCCGGATTTAATAACTCGCACGAATGCCTTCGGGACTTAACCCGGATTTAACAACTCGCACGAATGCCTTCGGGACTTAACCCGGATTTAATAACTCGCACGAATGCCTTCGGGACTTAACCCGGATTTAATAACTCGCACGAATGCCTTCGGGACTTAACCCGGATTTAGTATCTCGCACAAAGGCCTTCGGATCTTAATCCGGATATATTCACTTAGCACAAAGCCTTCGGGACTTAGCCCGGACAGCATTCAATTAATCATGCACATCTAACAATAATTCATAGCACATTCATATTTCATTTTCGTTTACGAAACTCAAACACAAGGCACATATTGTCCTTGCACATTCGGCTCAATAGCCACACATAGAGCATGATTTAATCACATCGAAATTTAAGCTCTCTTACTCAAGAACTTACCTCGGGTGTTGTCGAACGATCCCGCTAACTATTCGACCACTTTTTCCTTCCCTTTATCGGATTTATTTCCCCTTTGCTCTTGAGCTTAATCAAACAAATAAATTAATTTCATCATTTAGGCATCAAAAGATGAACACAAGGCACTTAGCCCATATTCATACATTAGACATTAAAGTCTCATACATGCAAAAATCATGCATCAACACAACATATTAGCTAATTTCTTTCCCCTTGGCCGAATATGCATGTCCATTTTTGGGGTCGATTTCAACACTTAATACACACATATACACACTAGTAAAGCATCCTCCCCCTTTTTATCGATTTAACACATGCATTGCTCATCAACATGCAAAGTTACATTCGGCCTTAGCACACATCTTGCTAGCCGATTCTTCTCCCTTTAGCAACCAATGCACATATGTGCTCACACAAAAATGCTAAAAAGGAGGTTCAAGAATCATCAAGCCATCATCACATGCATCATTAACAAGCTTCATATTTTGCATGCAATGGCATTAACACAACCTCCACCTAGGCCGAATCTTAACTCATCCTCATACCTCATCACCACAACATCAAACATCAACCAAGAATGATGCATCCATGGTCGAGTGCCATTTCCATCACATAGCAAGATTTAGACCATGGGCTAGGTAGAACTCAAGCTAACCACTAAATCATGCATGCATCTCATGAAACATCATCAAACATACCTTAGCCTAGCTACATGCATGGCCGAATCTCTTCACCTTTCTTCTTCTTTCCTCCTTAAAATCTTTGGCCAAGGATGAACCAAAGGATGAGAAATTTTTTTCTTTTTTCTTTTTCTTTCTAATTTAGGCTAGAATGGAGGTGAGAAAGGATGAACACAAACTTTTCTCCTTTCTTCTCTTGAGCTCACGGCAATGGGGGGAACAAACACTACACACACATTTTTTTTTTCTTTTGTTTCCATTTCTTTATTACCCATACTTCTTATTTTATTCTTCCACTAACAAAACATGTTTCATGACATGTTTTGCCCATCATTATTTGTCATGGCCGGCCACTACTCATTAGGGGGGGGAAATTTGACATGCAAGTCCCCCCTTTGTCCACATGCACTAATAGGTCCTTACACATTGACCTATCACATTTTAGAATTTTCTCACATAAGTCCTATTGACTAAATTCACATGAAATCAACCAAATTGAAGCTTGAAATTTTCACACATTCATAATTACATATTCTAGACAATAAGTATCACATTCAAACATTTCGGTGACTCGGTTTAGCGGTCCCGAAGCCACTTCCCGACTAGGGTCAACTTTGGGCTGTCACAACTCTCCCCCACTTAAGAAATTTTCGTCCCCGAAAATCTTACCGGTAAATAGGTTTGGGTATCGTTCTTTCATCGAGCTCTCGGTCTCCCAAGTAGCTTCCTCGATCCCGTGTTTGAGCCATAACACCTTTACTAGCGGAACTCTTTTGTTTCGCAACTCCTTCACTTCACGAGCTAGGATACGCATCGGTTCTTCTTCATAGCTCATGTCGACTTGAATTTCAACCTCCGATGGGCTAATTATATGCGATGGATCAGATCGATAGCGTCGAAGCATCGAAACATGAAAGACGTCATGAATCTTTTCAAGCTCCGGGGGCAAAATCAATCTATACGCAACCGGACCAACTCGTTCGGAGATTTCGTACGGCCCAATGAATCTTGGGCTCAACTTGCCCTTACGGCCAAACCTGAGTATCTTTTTCCAAGGGGAAACCTTAAGGAACACCTTGTCTCCCACCTGATACTCGATGTCTTTTCGTTTCAAATCTGCGTACGACTTCTGACGATCCGTGGCTACCTTCAGACTTTCACGGATTACCTTTACTTTCTGCTCAGCATCTTTAATCAAATCAACTCCGAAAATTTTACTTTCACCGAGCTCGGTCCAAAACAATGGTGTACGGCATTTACGACCGTACAAAACCTCATAAGGTGCCATCTTAATACTTGATTGAAAACTATTGTTGTAAGCGAATTCAATCAAAGGTAAATACCATTCCCATGAACTACTGAACTCGAGGATGCAACATCTCAACATATCCTCAAGTATCTGAATTATCCGCTCGGATTGACCATCGGTTTGGGGGTGAAAAGCAGTGCTAAATGCAGCTTAGTACCCAGAGCTTCTTGCAATTTCTTCCAAAATTGTGAGGTGAATCTCGGATCTCTATCCGACACGATAGAAACAGGTACCCCGTGTAATCTCACAATTTGATAAACGTACAATTCAGCTAGTTTATCCAATGAAAAATCCGTACGTACGGGGATGAAATGAGCCGACTTAGTCAGTCTATCAACAATAACCCATATCGCAACCCTCTTACTTGCTGACAAGGGCAGTCCGGACACAAAGTCCATTGTGACTCGATCCCATTTCCACTCGGGTATCATGATCGGCTGGAGTAATCCTGAAAGCACTTGATGTTCCGCTTTCACTTGTTGACATACTAAACATCTCGAAACAAAGTCGGAGATGTCCCGTTTCATACCATGCCACCAAAATTGACGTTTCAAATCGTTGTACATTTTCGTACTCCCCGGGTGAATTGACATTCGGCTACAATGGGCTTCGTTCAGAATCATCGAAATGAGTTCCGAATTCCTTGGAACACACAAACGATTTCTGATCCTCAAACAATCATCATCATCAATTTGAAACTCCGATTCCTCGTTCGGAAAACACTTAGCCCGTTTTGCAACCAATTCATCATCGACTTTCTGAGCTTCACGAATTTGGTGAGTCAATAATGGTTTAGCTTTTAATTCAGCTACTAACACACTGTCTGGTAGAACAGACAAATGCACGTTCATCGCTCGTAAAGCAAACAATGACTTCCGGCTTAAGGCGTCCGCAACCACGTTAGCCTTTCCCGGGTGGTAATCAATGACAAGCTCGTAATCTTTCAACAACTCAAGCCAACGTCTTTGTCGCAGATTCAAGTCTCGTTGAGTCATCAAATATTTGAGACTTTTGTGATCCGAAAATACATGGCACTTCTCACCAAACGATAATGTCGCCATATTTTTAAAGCAAACACGATGGCAGCTAGTTCGAGATCATGGGTCGGATAATTCCTCTCGTGTGGCTTCAATTGTCTCGACGCATAGGCCACGACTCGACCTTCTTGCATCAATACGCAACCCAACCCAAGTAGGGATGCGTCACTATAAATGACAAACTCTTTACCTGATTCGGGTTGCACCAAAATTGGAGCTTCAGTCAAATGAGTTTTCAGTTGGTTGAAACTTTTCTGACATTTCTCCGTCCACTCGAACTTAACATCCTTTTGAAGTAGCTTCGTCATTGGTGTGGCTATCATCGAGAAACCTTTCACAAATCGTCGGTAATAACCGGCGAGCCCCAAAAAGCTCCGAACTTCAGTAATATTTCTCGGAGGCTTCCAGTCAAGTATGGCTGAAATTTTGTTCGGGTCAACTCGAATACCCGACGCGGATACCACATGACCCAAGAAGCTAACCTCTCTTAACCAGAACTCACACTTACTGAACTTAGCATATAACTGCTTATCCCACAAAATTTGCAGCACTAGCCTCAGATGCCCAGCATGTTCGGTCTCATCTCTTGAATAGACCAAAATGTCATCAAGCACATATGCAAGGTATGCTTCGCACCCTTTTCTTACATATTTCTGTGCCAACATTGCTGATATTACAGCTGGCATCCCCTCCAAGTCCGCAGACTCAATTCGGACTACTTCGTTATTTGCGCACCTCAAATCAATAGTCTTGCTCTTGCAATTCACAATCGCATCATGCGCGGTCAACCAATCCAACCCAAGGATAACATCAAATTTATCAAACGGCAAAAGCATCAAGTCCGCTGGAAAACAGGAACCTCGAATTTCCAGGGGACATTTCTTACACACTTTGTCGACAAGCACGTAACGACCCAAGGGATTTGACACCCGAATTACGAACTCAGTAGACTCAATAGGTAAAGTCTTACTGGATGCTAAGGTTTCACATATGTAAGAATGAGTAGAACCGGGGTCAATCAAAGCAATTACATTAGTATCAAAGAGGGTGAATGTACCGGTAATAACATCAGGCGAAGAAGCATCCTCGCGGGCACGTATAGCATAAGCTCTAGCAGGCGCACGGGCTTCGGATCTGGTTATATCATCTCTAGATCCTCTCTGACCACCACCAGCATTGCCATATTTCCAGATGGTCTACCTCGAGCAGTGGTAGCACCCGGTCTCCCACTCTGATTTGCATTCTGTCCCGACAACCTCGGGCAATCTTTAATGAAGTGGTCCACTGATCCGCATTTGTAACAGGAGCGGTCAGGAAATCTACAACTCCCCGAATGCCATTTACCGCAATATCGGCATTTCGTCCTGTCTCGACGTTCATTCCCAACACTGGCGACCGAAGTGCCTCGTGTACCCACAGGGGGTCGATCACGATCTCGTCCAAAAAGGCCCGAAGTGCCTCTAAACTAGCCCGCATCATCTCGAAATCTCTTCGATGTCTGTTGAAGAGACCTCCCCGAGGATGTTTTATGAAACTCTCCAGTTCCCTCATCAACTCTTTGCTTTTCTTTTCTAAGCTCTTCGGCTTTACAAGCTCGTTCAACAAGTACCACGAACTCTTGTATTTCAAGAACGCCAACGAACATTTTTATATCTTCATTCAGCCCATCCTCGAAGCGTTTACACATAACAGCTTCGGACGAAACACATTCCCGAGCGTATTTGCTAAGTCTAACAAATTTTCGCTCGTAATCAGTAACCGACATGGAGCCTTGCTTAAGCTCAAGAAATTCCTTCCGTTTTTGATCAACAAATCTCTGACTGATATACTTTTTCCGAAACTCAGTTTGGAAAAACTCCCAAGTTACTTGCTCTCGGGGCACAATAGAAGTCAGAGTACTCCACCAATAGTAGGCAGAATCACGTAGCAAGGAGATAGCACACTTTAGGCATTCATCGGGTGTACAAGATAGCTCATCGAGTACCCGGATAGTGTTGTCCAGCCAAAATTCAGCTTGCTCGGCATCATCGCTATCCATAGCCTTAAATTCAGTAGCCCCATGTTTTCGGATTCTGTCAACTGGGGCTTATGTGACCTTATTTGGTCCGTTACCGGAGGTATTGTAGGTGCGGGGGTAGTATTTGTTCGGGAATGGAGGTTGTGGAACAGCCATATTAGTTCGAATGTATTGGTTAAACCAATCATTCATCACGCTATAGAATGCTTGTCTAGCTTCATCATTCTGATTACTAGCATTAGGTTGAGAGTTTGTTGGCACTGTCCCTTGTGCGGGAGCATGCGCTACACTCTCAAGATCACCAGCTACCTCTCGGTCACGATCGGGATCCATTACTATAAATAAACACATTTACAATTGTCGGAAATCACCACACTATCAAGTAATCACATAAAATGGCATGTATAGCTAGACCCAAAACATTACGGTAGTCCTAGAATCGACTAAACCGTAGCTCTGATACCAATAAAATGTAACACCCCGAACCCGAGACCGACACCGGAGTCGGACACGAGATGTTAACAAACTTTGAAAAAATTTTCCAGACACTGCCCAGTCTGAGTACTAGTCGCTTCAAAAATCATATCTTGAGTTTCACAACTCAAAAATCAGTTTTGTGATTTTTCCCTGAAACTAGACTCATGTCCCCACCTATGGATTTTTTTCTAGAATTTTTGGTCGGGCCAACTAGTACAGTTTATTAGTCAAAGTCTCCCATGTTACAGGGGTCGACTACACTGACCTTTTCCCATTACGACTGGGATATCTCTCTGCACAGAGCTTCAATACTGATGCCGTTTGTTTCTATGGAAACTAGACTCAGAGAGGAATCCATACATATATGGTATGACCCCTAATTATCTCTGGTCAATTTATAGTGAATTTCCAAAGGCGGAACAGTGAATCCAGAAACTGTTCTGGCCCTGTTCCACAAGAACCTGAATATCTCTTTTTGTACTGTTCCTATAATTGTTTCGTTACTTCCATATGAAAGTAGATTCATCAAGGTTCGATTACATAATTTATTCACTATTTAATTCCACTCCTACGAATTCTTGTGATTTTTCCAATCCACACCACTGCTGCTATCAGCTTCTGTTTTCAAAGTGAACCTTACCTAATTTGGGGTTTCATGGACCAACTAGGGCCTTGTCATACATAAGCCCACATATGATCATACTTAGCCATTCTAGTGGCTGATCATTTGCTCAACACTTCCATTCCAACATAGTTACATCATGAAACCATCTATACATTCATAAATACGAATGGTCTAATGCCATACTCCACTTCTACAAGCCATCTTCGCATGGCTGTACACTTATACATTTCATAAAGTACTCGAAAGACAACAATGGGTAGTCCTATACATGCCATATCAAAATTCAACCAAAATAGTACCCAAAAGAGCCTTTGATAGTGTGGGCGACTTCGACTTCAAGATCCCGAGTCCGATAGCTGGAGAACCAAAAATCTATAAAACAGAGGAGCAATGTAACGAGTAAGCAATTTATGCTTAGTAAGTTTGAGCAAGGAATTCCAGCATGCACAAATAATAGCACACATTTAGCTAAACGGAATATTTCATAATACGCAATTTACCGATATCAAACTTGCTTCACAACATTAACAACCCTTATGTACATACACAATAAACTAACTTGGCCGAAGGCCGGTAGCTCGTTTATCAACTGAGCGAACATTTATTTGTAAGGGCTCGATTAATATTTAACACATACGTAACATATCCCCATATTGGGATGTTTTTCGAGTATTCGCTGGAATTTTACAGCAAGCTCATTCATTACCAAATCACGTACCTTCGGAATTTAACCGGATATAGCTCCTCGTTCAAATGCCTTCGGGACATAGCCCGGTTTTAGTAACTCACACAATGCCTTCGGGACATAACCCGGATTTAACAACTCGCACGAATGCCTTCGGGACTTAACCCGGATTTAATAACTCGCACGAATGCCTTCGGGACTTAACCCGGATTTAACAACTCGCACGAATGCCTTCGGGACTTAACCCGGATTTAATAACTCGCACGAATGCCTTCGGGACTTAACCCGGATTTAATAACTCGCACGAATGCCTTCGGGACTTAACCCGGATTTAGTATCTCGCACAAAGGCCTTCGGATCTTAATCCGGATATATTCACTTAGCACAAAGCCTTCGGGACTTAGCCCGGACAGCATTCAATTAATCATGCACATCTAACAATAATTCATAGCACATTCATATTTCATTTTCGTTTACGAAACTCAAACACAAGGCACATATTGTCCTTGCACATTCGGCTCAATAGCCACACATAGAGCATGATTTAATCACATCGAAATTTAAGCTCTCTTACTCAAGAACTTACCTCGGGTGTTGTCGAACGATCCCGCTAACTATTCGACCACTTTTTCCTTCCCTTTATCGGATTTATTTCCCCTTTGCTCTTGAGCTTAATCAAACAAATAAATTAATTTCATCATTTAGGCATCAAAAGATGAACACAAGGCACTTAGCCCATATTCATACATTAGACATTAAAGTCTCATACATGCAAAAATCATGCATCAACACAACATATTAGCTAATTTCTTTCCCCTTGGCCGAATATGCATGTCCATTTTTGGGGTCGATTTCAACACTTAATACACACATATACACACTAGTAAAGCATCCTCCCCCTTTTTATCGATTTAACACATGCATTGCTCATCAACATGCAAAGTTACATTCGGCCTTAGCACACATCTTGCTAGCCGATTCTTCTCCCTTTAGCAACCAATGCACATATGTGCTCACACAAAAATGCTAAAAAGGAGGTTCAAGAATCATCAAGCCATCATCACATGCATCATTAACAAGCTTCATATTTTGCATGCAATGGCATTAACACAACCTCCACCTAGGCCGAATCTTAACTCATCCTCATACCTCATCACCACAACATCAAACATCAACCAAGAATGATGCATCCATGGTCGAGTGCCATTTCCATCACATAGCAAGATTTAGACCATGGGCTAGGTAGAACTCAAGCTAACCACTAAATCATGCATGCATCTCATGAAACATCATCAAACATACCTTAGCCTAGCTACATGCATGGCCGAATCTCTTCACCTTTCTTCTTCTTTCCTCCTTAAAATCTTTGGCCAAGGATGAACCAAAGGATGAGAAATTTTTTTCTTTTTTCTTTTTCTTTCTAATTTAGGCTAGAATGGAGGTGAGAAAGGATGAACACAAACTTTTCTCCTTTCTTCTCTTGAGCTCACGGCAATGGGGGGAACAAACACTACACACACATTTTTTTTTTCTTTTGTTTCCATTTCTTTATTACCCATACTTCTTATTTTATTCTTCCACTAACAAAACATGTTTCATGACATGTTTTGCCCATCATTATTTGTCATGGCCGGCCACTACTCATTAGGGGGGGGAAATTTGACATGCAAGTCCCCCTTTGTCCACATGCACTAATAGGTCCTTACACATTGACCTATCACATTTTAGAATTTTCTCACATAAGTCCTATTGACTAAATTCACATGAAATCAACCAAATTGAAGCTTGAAATTTTCACACATTCATAATTACATATTCTAGACAATAAGTATCACATTCAAACATTTCGGTGACTCGGTTTAGCGGTCCCGAAGCCACTTCCCGACTAGGGTCAACTTTGGGCTGTCACAAGCTCAAAAAGCGAACAACATGTGATCTGAGATATGAAGTAGCATTGGCTACATATGAGGCACTTAGGTGCAAGCTTCCGATGTATCCGATAGTATTCCAAGCTTTCAACGGGTAATTCTAAAGAAATTTCAATAAGTAACCTTGATGAATACTTCAAAGATGAGAAAATAAGTTATTTTATGCAAGTGGGCATAGGTATGTACATCGAACTTATGTGAATGACATGAAGTTTGATGAGCTCGTGGTGAGAATATGTGTATATTTATATATGAAGAATAAGTTTAAGAGATTTGATAAAATGCAAGATTATATTCATTATGTTATATGGATGATTAATGCATGTTTAAGTTGCATTTTATTTGCATGTTAACTTACTAAGCTTTATGTTTACCCCCTTTCCTTTCCATCTCTTATAGTTTCGCCAAGCTAGCTAGGGGATCGGAAGACGTTGGAGACACGATCACACTACCATTTAAACATTTGGGTATAGTTAGTTTCATCATTTTGGATATGCTATGTATAAGGACTTGGTCTTTTTGCTTTGTGTCATATTGATTAACCAAATGTGTTGCCTTATGAAAGTATTATGATTATTTTGTATATGGCCATGAGATGTGGCTCATATTGATTATTTTGGGTTGTAACCCTATTTATCGATGCATGCATGCAAATGTGTTTATGCTTTAATATGGTCATGATTGATTATGGTTTATAAGTGTGATGGATAGCATGTATGTTAGGTGTATGAGATATGATTAATGTGTATGACAATAAATGTGGTGTAAAGGTGTACTTGAAAGTAGGTTAGTAAAGATGATAGACAAATATGAAATTGGTGTGGAATGCCATATGAAAGCATGATAATTTGAATAGGTGACATGTTAACTTTTCCATATCATAATTTAACCATGAAAGTGAATGTTTGAGTAATCAAAGGACCCATGTTGTATGCCATGAAGTGAGTGTGAGCATGGGGGTGTCTAAGGGTGGCAAATGGCTTGGAAAATAGCCTAAAAATTGTCCACACGTTAGACACACGGTCATGTGTCTTGGTCGTGTGTGACACACGGTCTGCCCATGGGTGTGTGATCCGGCCGTGTGTCCCCTGGACCTTAATTATGCAAAACAAAATGCTCAGTAGTAAACACATAGGCAGAGACACGACCGTGTGTCTCAGCCGTGTAAAGGACACAGCCTTAGGACATGGGCGTGTGCCTAGGCCGTGTGAAGTCTGCACTTAATTTTTGGAATTTAATTCTCCACATGGTCTAAGCACACAGGAGTGTGACTTGGCCGTGTGACCTTATTTTGTTGATGACGTCATAATCCGAGAGTTACACAGGCGTGTGTGACCATACGGCCTACCCATATGGACGTGTGACTCTCCAAAACAAGAAAATTTTCTAAGTGATGAAAGGATTCTGAAAGTTCTTGGTTTAGTCCCAAACCGCTTTTGATGTATGTTTTAGGCCTCGTAGGCCCTCATATGGGACAATTTGCATGTGATTGAAAAGTTTTTATTTTGGACGAAAGTTTTATAGCTCAGTTTTGTATGTTTCTTTACGTTTAAGTTTGGTAACGCCTTGAACCCTGCCTCGGCGTAGAATACGGGTAAGGGGTGTTACACCAAGAATGTCCACTAACTTTATAAATGGTCTACTTACCATTAAGGACCTTCTCTTTAAAGTTCTATAGCTATTAGATACCTTTAGCTATTAGAACACAACTTTTGCGCTTTACGTAATTTAGTCTTTTTTATGAAATTAAGTACTCAAACAATAAAATTTCTTAACAAAATTTTTACACAATCATACTATCATGTTGTAGACCTCAATTTAATAATAAA
This sequence comes from Gossypium hirsutum, assembly GCF_007990345.1. Classification (NCBI taxonomy): domain Eukaryota; kingdom Viridiplantae; phylum Streptophyta; class Magnoliopsida; order Malvales; family Malvaceae; genus Gossypium; species Gossypium hirsutum. Next base: position 39,242,502 of record NC_053431.1, on the reverse strand, counting down.
ATAAATATTTTCACCTCATATTTGTGGTTTCAAAACAACTATACCGATTTGACTAAAAACGAGCTGTTACATTATGTATACATATCATTCAAATTAATCTCAATCATTCTTATGATAGAAAAAATTAGACTAAATGTTTCCTTATAAAGACATGTTAATCCTTACCAATTTGATTTTATTCCCTTATTCAAGATTAAGCTGCAATCATTAAGTTTAACTTATGCCTTCATATGTTGAACATAGCAATTTCTCTCCAGTAATGTAGGTAGCATAAAAACTTCAATCAATAGGTCTTTAACAAGGTTGTAACGTGGCTAGGCTAGGGGTAGGTAAAAGATAAATTTTGGATAAAAAACCTTCACTCAGCTTCAATCAGACCTTCAGAATATTTACCTTCAATACACCAACTTACTTTGCTTTCACATGCTCTTTCGTACATATATTTTCTTTCAAGTACACATGCTCTTTTTGTTTTTTACAAGCATTTTGTTGTATGTACTACAATTTTTTGAGCATTCGATATTCTTTTCAATTCCCCCAAACTTATTTTCAAAGAATGTTCTGAATAGTACTGAGTCTAGTGTTTAGGATAATTTAAAGATAAATTAAAGAGAAGTGATGGCTAAATATTGCAAGGGTTCAAATAAAATAAGGCCTTATAGTCTCAAAGTTGGGTTTCAAACGATAAAATTTCATTAAGGTTGGCTTGAAAGGCTCAAACGGTCCAAAAACAGTTGCCTAAATCATTTTCAACTCTCCATGCTTCCTAGGATTTGGCCTCAAAAAACTACTAAGTCAATTATAAAGACTTAAAGTTTCATGCATGCTTAACTCTCCTAAGGAACTAAAAATTTTATGGTACAATTTACATGCTTTATTAAAAATAAACTTATGTCATATTTCAGTTAACGTAACAATTATTGAAAAAATCAAACTTTAGCATACTTAACAAATTTTCAAATTTTTGAACAAAATATAACCTAATCATAACTAGAAGAAAATTTTATTTTAAGTGGAAATAATTTCAATGTTTTAGTCCCCTACTTAAGATGAACAATGTCCTTATTGTTAAAAGTTAATAGATACTATACACCAAGTAGGATTCTAGAAAATAGGATGTGAGTCTATGGAATTTATGATTAATGTGTCAAACCCATTAAGGAAGCATGTTTTAGTTGATAAGGTATGTAAGAAATGTCCTTTGATGATTAGAGATTATTGTTTTCTGGATGACTTGATGTTATTGCCGTTTGATGAATTTGATGTTATATTCACTATGGATTGGTTGACACTTCATGATGCTATAGTAAATTGTAGACAAAAAGTTATTGAATTGAAATGTGAAAATGGTGAAATTCTTAGGGTCAGATGAGTCAGATTGATTGCCAATTGTGATTTCTTCGATGTTTGCTCGAAAATGTATGAGAAAACAATGTGAGGCTTATTTGGCTTATGTGTTGAATACGAAAGGATCTGAATCAAAAATTGAACCAGTGCCTGTTCTATGTGAGTATCCAGATGTGTTTCTGGAAAAGCTGTTACCTCCTATTAGGGAAGTTGGGTTTGATATTGAAGTGATGCCAAGGGCAGCACCTATCTCGATTGCTCCATATAGGATGGTCTCGACTGAGTTGAATGAACTAAAGCCACAGTTGCAAGAATTGACCGACAAGGGTTTTGTAAGACTGAGCTTTTCATCGTGGGGTGCTCTTGTACTTTTTGTGAAAAAGAAAGACGAATCTATGAGGTTATGTATAGATTACCGATTGCTTAATAAGGTAACGGTAAAGAACAAGTTTCCCTTACCAAGGATCGATGATTTTCTTGATCAATTGAAGGGAGCCATAGTGTTTCCAAAGATAGACTTGAGGTCTAGCTACTATCAGCTATGAGTTAAAGAGTCGGATGTGCCTAAAACTACTTTTAGAACTAGGTACGACCACTATGAATTTCTTGTTATGCCATTTGGGTTGACGAATGCAGCTGCTACGTTTATGGATTTAATGAATCGAATATTTCAGTCATATTTAGACAAGTTTGTCATGGTGTTTATTGACGATATTGAGACAGAACATGCTGAACACTTGAGAATTGTTTGGCGGACTTTAAGAGACAAACAGTTCTATGCTAAGTTCAGTAAAAGCGAGTTTTGGCTTCGAGAAGTTGGATTCTTGGGCCATATTGTTTCAGGTGATGGTATCCGGGTTGACCATAGTAAGATCTCGGTTATTGTTGAATGGAAACTGCCGGGGAATGTAACTGAGGTTAGAAGCTTTCACTACAAGAAAACAGACTTTTAGCGGCGTTTTTTTTAGCCTTTAAGCGCCGTAAAAACTATTAGCGGCCTTTTCCCAAGTGCCGCAAAAAATGCCGCTATAGGAAACGCCGCCAAAATTTGCGGCGTTTATCTGAAAAAATGCCACAAAAGATCAAGACTTTTAGCGGCGTTTAATGGTGAACAGCCACTATAAGTCATGGCTTTTAGCGGCGTTTGTTAAAAAAGTGTCGCTAAAAGTCATAGCTTTTAGCGGTGTTTGTTGGAAAAGCGCCGCTAAAAGTCACTTTTAGCCGCGCTTTTCCAACAAACGCCACTAATTTTGGCAGATTTAAAATATACATTTTTCACCAATATCCAACCCTTCCTACATTAAATCCAACCAAAACTAGCAAATATAGTATGAAATCTAACCAAAAACAGGAAATGTAGCATAAAAAATATAATCAAAAACATTAAATCTAAATGATACTTCAAATTCAACGAAAGATCTATGATGTAAATTAATAAATTAAGTAATATTCTTACAATAATATTAAATGTGACAATGTTAAAAAACATTCTTATAATGAGAAAACTAATGTCTAAGATGGTGGCTTTTGCGACTGCTGAAACATCTGCATCATTTGCTGAAGCTATAGTTGGAGCTCATCATACTTTCTGCTCTGTTCTGCTACCATCACTACTACCTCTGCCTCCCTTGCTGCTACCGCTGCCTCCCTCTCTGCTGCCTCTGCTCTAAGTTGTTGCTGGAGTTCTTCATATTTTCTTTGAACCTTGACAATATTCTCAATCGTGTTCGCTTGTATCTGAGTTATCTGGTCTCTTAACCTCTGGACTTCAGCTTGAGCTTGACTCTTGGAAGGCATGTATTGCTGGGAGCCAAATCCAAAATATTGGGTCGGGGTAACACCAGATCCTTGAAATCGAACCCGACCGTACCTTTCAGGACCCAAAACTTTAGTGATAATTCTATTATCAATGTTCTCAAGATTAACAGAACTACCAGTCGAAGCAATCGCTTCATACTCCGCCTTCTTCTCCTTTAGTTTCTCTTAAAAAATCAATTAAAGAGTTAGAAACGAAATATATAATAAAAAGGAATGCAACATAACTTAACATTATTTAAAACTACTAATGACGAATTAAACTATTATAATTAAACATTATAAATATTTATAATAAATTAAATTTTATTAAGTAAATATACCATAATTTCTCTAGCTTCGGATGTCATAGGAGATCCATCTTTCTTCCTATGTGTAATCTCAAAAAGCTGAAGGCGTCCAACTTTTGACCAGACGAGACTTCCTACAATATAGTAGTAAAAATATTATTTAATAGTAGAAAGTTATTAATATTTGAAAGAATTAATAAATTCATAATACCTCGGCCTCAGCTACGGAAGCAAAACTTCTCGACCCTACCGTGTACGTGAATTTTAGTTTTTTCCTGTTGCTTGTTCCAACTCGCTCATAGTCCTACATAATGAAATTATTATTACGTATATAGTAAATACTATATATAAGAGTTTGGAAATACGTAATACCTCCCCTTTCTTTGAATTCTAGAATCTAACCGCATCTTCCCATTGGTACCTCAGCATTCCCGGTAGGACATTTCTCAATTTTTTCCTCGAGGCTTATGTCTTTCTTAAAATATAGTTTTTTCAAATTGCTTTTATGCTCTCTCCATTTTTTACCCAATGCCTTCTTGATATAGTCATCGGAGACCTCAAAAGCAAATCTCTCCTAAAAAAACACAAGTTTAGAATGTAAATATAAATAAAACTTAAACCAAAGTATTATAAATTACATTCACATTTTGTCACCTAAATATTATTGAGAGCTTGATTTTTGTTGCTATCAGGCATGTGATGCCATGATTCGTAGTTGATGGGCAACATATTGGCATTTTGTGATATAATGCCCAAATAACCTGCTAAAAGTCGAGCTTCAGATCCAACAGGCTTACCATGACTGTTTCTACTTACTTTGACATGTTAGACAGGATTTAAGTCATATAAATCTTTAAGCAGCGTATGTCCTCGACCTCTATGCGTCCCACCACTTTCAGCTGAAAAACGGTAATTGACAAATAAATCAATAATAAAAGTCAACCACATGTAAAATGAACTTAACATTACTTTGAAATTCTCTAGGCTCATCAAGTGTCTCCGGCACATTCGAAGATCCAACAACTGTCTGCTGTTCACTATTTGCTTCTTCCGAATTTAGAGTATTCTGGACAATACTTAAATCTCGTAATCTTCTTCTACGCATTTTTCCTGCAATACACATAAAATAGTTGAAGTTTTAGTAACAAATTACAACAATAATAGTACATATAAAATAGTTAAATTATATAACATGACCAAGATAAAAATTATAATATTACATATAATTAAAAAATCATAAAATCTTACTCCATCATTATTCGTAAATATCTTCATCCACATCATGTCGAACCTATTGATGTTGTGTACTAGTACTAGGGATATTTTCATCTAAGTTTTGTTCTGGAAAAGGTAATGTTTCTGATCTTTCGACGATGTCATCTCTACTTCCATTACCCACGTCAAACAAGTCTCTAGGGATGTTTCGGAGTACAACATACCAACCCTCATCAGTTGGATCTTTCGAATAAAAAACTTGTTTCACTTTAGAAGAAAATACATATGGCTCATCCATCAATTGTTGTCCAATGTGAATCAAGCGAGAGAAATTAACCATTGAAACCAAATTGATCTTTTTTAATTCTGCGAGCAGTATTAACATCAGCCCAATCACATCGAAATAAGACAACATTCCATCTGCCATAATAATCCAACTCAATAATGTTGGTAAGAATTCCGTAATACTCCACATTACCCTCAATCGGATTACTATCCCTAGCACTAGCATAACTTGTAATTGAAGAATTAACAACAATTCCACAATTTTGAGTTCTCCTCATTCTCTCACGATATTTTGTATGAAATCTATATCCATTGATGAGGAAGGCACTATATCTTTTTATTACTCTGTTCGGACCTTGGGAAAGCCATTTAATTTCGTCATTGACATCCCTCCCACTCCAAACCTATTGAATCGAAAGTAAATTGAGTAATTATAAATGTATTAAGTAAAAAAATTCTTATTTGATTAACTAAATTTCGCGATTATATATAACTTATTAACTTCAGTTACATACCGTTTGGCTTAACCATTCATGAAAAGATTCTATGAATAACTTATTAATCTCTCGATGTTGTAATCTTCGAGAGCGTGCACGAGATCTCAAAATTTGTTTGTACTCACTATGTTAAAAACAAGTTTAATTGGTTAGAAGATAAACAAATTAAAACGACGAATATGTGAGGAAACTTTAGAACTTACTTGCGTAACGGTTCAACTGAAAGTACATATCGATGTGCTTGTATCCACGATATATCATCTAATTCTTCAATTTCAACTTTGCCGATTAGTTCTCCATAACTTTGGAATAAATAAGTTTCGGCCAAGTTATGATCATTGAGCCCAGCATTTCTACTTGGTCTATTCAATCGTGTTTCAACATCTTCTAAATCTCAAGAATAGAAGGTCATGCACTCCTCTGCCAAGTAGCCTTCAGCAATTGATCCTTCTGGATAATGCTTATTGCGACAATAAGACTTCAATTTGCTTAGGAACTTAAACACGATATACAATATTTATCAAAAGCTGTAACTAAATGTGTAGAGGAGAATGAATGAATACTTGACAAATAAATTAGGACCTTTCTATAGGATACATCCATCGATAAAAAATCGGTCCACCAAGTATTGCTTCGTGAGGGAGATGGATTACCAAGTGCACCATAATAGTGAAGAAGGAAGGTGAAAAGATCTTCTCCAAATTGCATAAAGTCAAAGTGGCTCGATCTTGTACTTTCTCAAGTTCTTCAACATCCAAAACTTTGCCACAAATAGCTTTTATTATATTGGATAGTTCAATTATACAGGACGTCACATTTTTTGACATACAGCACCGTAAAGCAACTGGGAGTAAATCTTGCATCAAGATGTGGTAATCATGTGATTTTAATGAATATAATCTTCAATATTTAAAACTCACACATCGAGATATATTTGATACATATGCATCTGGGACTTTTATATCCTTCAACACCATGCAGAACACCTCTTTCCCTTTCTTTGACATTGAAAAAATAGAAGGCGGCAACCGATATTTCCCATTCGGAATTACTTGAGGATGAAGATCACGCCGAATTTTCATGTCAATTAAATCAAGTCGACTCTGAAAATTGTCATTTGATTTTCCATCGACATTCAAAATTGTCCCAATTATGTTCTCACAAACATTCTTCTCAATATGCATAACATCAAGATTGTGGCGTAAAATGTTGTGCTCCCAATAAGGCAACTAAAAAAATACTCCTTTTTTTCCACAAGTCCACCTCATTAGGATCATCCTTTTCGTCAGATTCATCATCAGATTCATCCCTCGATCTTCTCTTTGTTTGCGTGTTAGGTGGTTGATTCATCTTCCCATAACTAAAGTTGATATCTTTTAACATCAATAAGATTTCAGATCCAACGGTCTGCTCAGGAACTCCTCTATACTCTTCAGTACCGTCAAATAGAGTCCTCTAAAATCTAAATTTATGATTTCCATCTAACCGCCGACGATGACCCATGTAAGAGAACTTTTTCCCATTATACAACCACTTCGAACAAGTTTGCGAAGCACAACAAGGACAGGCATAACGTCCTTTAGTACTCCAACCCGATAAATTAGCATAAGCCGGGAAATCATTAATTGTCCATAACAAAGCTGCACCTAAATTAAAGTTCTCATTTCTTAATACATTATATGTCTCAACACCCGACCATAACTGTTTTAACTCTTCAATAAGTGGTTGCAAATAAATGTCAATATCATTTTCGGGACCTTTCTCTCCAGGGATAATCATTGATAAAATAAATGAAGATTGCTTCATGCAAATCCATGGAGGCAAATTGTAAGGCACAAGCATTATAGGCTAAGTACTGTACGAAGTACTCATGATTTTAAAAGGATTAAAGCCGTCAGCTACTAGCCCAAGCATCACATTCCGAGGATCGCATGAAAAGCTTGGAAATTTACTGTCAAATGATTTCCAAGCTAAAGAATCAGCAGGATGCCTTAATAATCCATCGTCGGTTCGTTGATCATTACGCCACCTCATAGAATCGGCCATCTTTGACGGCATGAAAAGCCTTTGAAGTCTTGGTATTAGGGGAAAATATCGCAAAACCTTGACTGTCTTCTTTCTTAACTGTGCCCTACCATTATCCGCATTCACATCTTCTGTATTCCCATTCGTCCAACGAGACTTACCGCAAACATGACAAGACTGTTGGTTCTTCTAATCACCCAGTACAACATGCAGTCATTTAGGCAACTATGAATTTCATCGTACCCAAGGCCCAAATCTTTTATTAGTCTCTTCATATCTTGACAAGACTGGGGGATTTTTGTAAACGGAAACATCTCTCTCAGAAACTCTAGCAGCATTGTAAATGAGTTTTTGGTCCACCCTCCCAAACATTTTAAGTGAAATAGATGAATGCAGAAGGACAATTTCGAATATTTTGATCCCTCATAAAGTTCTTCGTTCATTTTATTAAGTAAATTGTAGAACTTCGCCGCTTCTTCATTTGGCTCCTCATTAGGTGCACTTGTTCCTGTTTCGCAAAAAACATTTCCACCAATATTACAATCATCGGATGCAATAAAGTCAGGTAGAAACGATTGCTCACCATGACTGTAGATATTAAATGCATCCTGCAACATACCTTCCATGTCATCTTGTCTAACATACTGGTGGTAATCAGTATCAGGATAAGTCGGATTAATCGCTGAAGAAGTTCGACTAGATGTACACTCTCCATGGAAAATCTATTTTTTATACCCCAGAATAAAGCCATCAATAATTACATGTTCGTAGACAACTTCACGAAAATGCCAATTGATGTTGTCACACCTCTTACACAGGCAAAGAATCATATTCTCTTGGCTTGCATTTTGAAATGCAAAATTTAGAAAAGTTTGTACTCCATTTTAGTAGTCATTGCTTACCCTTGACAAATTCATCCAACCCCTATCCATTTCGTTGTTCTTGAACTCTAAAGTTGACAATAAATTGAGTTTACTAAAATAGATAATATATATCAAATATAAATTATCTAATGGGTGTAAACTAATTCAGGCAGCGAGATTTCCGAGTGTATATTTATGTATTACGTAAGTTTTGTAAGTTATGTAAGTTATGTTATGATATACATTTATGTAAGGTATGTAAGTTATGATATGACATATATTTATGTACTATGTAAGTTATGTAACTTATGATATGATATATATTTATGTATTATGTGGGTTAAGTAATTTTTATTGTTAATTTTATAAGTGATGAGTTTATATTAGAAAATAGTTTAGTAAATTAATAAATATGAGTAAACCATATAATTAAGTTGTTTGATAAAAGGAAATATTGATTTTAAAAATTAATTATTTTTAATTTTAATTTTACTAATATAACATTTTATATTATTTTGAATTATTTTGAATAAAAGATACATATGATAATTTGAATATCTAATTTTCAAAAAAAAATTATTTTAATGTTTTAATAAATAAAGTCGATTTAATATGTTCTACATTAAATGATAAGTAATCAATAATTTTTTAAAATTTTGAATTAAATAAAATTTATTATAATTATCAAACTCATTTTAAAAAAATTAAATATTGATTTTTTAATGAAATGAAAATTAATACTCGAATCAACAAACAACAAAAACAACAACAACAACAACAATAATAATAATTAAAGCTTAAAATAAAAATAATAGTTCAGAATTCGGATGTTTGGAATTTAACATGTATGATGTATATAAATTTCAATGGTTAGATTATTAAATTATTAATTATATAAATAGTTACAAAAGTTTATTAAATTATTTTAATTTATATAAGGGGTCTTTCCTATATATACTATCTAATTTTAGTGATTTTTAAAAAAAATAAAGAGTATTTTTAAAGATTATAGATAAGAAAAAGTATTATATTAAAATAAATATCAAATAAAAACATTTTTATTATATCTTTAAATAAATTAAAGAAATTGAATTCATGTTAATTCCAAAAGGTAACAATTAAATACATTTAACTTTGGCATTATATTTATTTTTCATGTAATTTGTGTAAAATGTTAACATAACGTATAAATGTTATGAGCTAAATTTGTTAAATTATGACTAAATTGACAAAAGATATAAATAGTATGATTTAATTTGTTAAATCAAGATCAAATTGATAGAATATATAAACTTAAGATCTATTTGTTTTGTGTAAACTATTTATGGAAAATAATTTATGAAAAAATATATTGATTTTATGGAAAAGTTGATATTTTTTTGTGTTTAAATGAATACAAGTTTTTCTGGAAAAACCTAAGTTCTACCTAACTACCATTTATCCTACGAACCAAGTTATATATGTTAACTATGTTAGAGTGAGAATAAAATGTCATAATCTCATTCACAAAATCTTCCATCTAATAGAAGCCACTTGATTGATATAAAATTCTTTTTTCTAGTTTCTTCCTAGAAACCGAATAGAGACATGTTAAAAGTAAAAGAATTCTAAAGTTAATAACACACATTGGATCGGCAACAAAATTATTATCAACAATAACTACTTCAAAGAAAAAAACAGTCATGGTAAACCAAAAAATACTAGTTTCCCAAATATCTTAAACAACAAACTAAGAACCTTCCAGACATCTCAACAGCAGTTTTTCTTTCAATTTTCTAAATGAAATTCAAGAACGAGGATTTGTTAATATAATAAATAAATAAATAAAAGTGGTAATCCTCATATTAGTGTTCAACTTTTTTACCTTTATTTGATATAACAAATGGGGTTTGGACTTCTAGCCCAAGTTCTAATGTATGCTTGCAAATTCCCAAACTATGATGATTCTAAAATGTGTAATGTGACAGCCATTCAATTTTTTACCAACACAAATGACTAAAGAGATCACAAAGGGATTTGACAGATACCAAGAAACTAAATGTAAAGACATCATAAATTGATAAAAGGTAAGTATTTCATGGTAATGTCTACCAGAATTGCTTGAGACTGCTTTGAAGAGATAGCTTTGGGAAAATTCATTAAAGTTCATTACGTTTTACATTTCAACGTTTTGTTTCAATAATATCATTTTAAAGTTTAAAACTAGCTTTATTTTTTTAGTGTGCAATTTGCTGATAAAATTTTCAATATTTAATATAAGATAAATCTCTTCTAGTTAAAAGAGTTGAATGGACCTACTGTGCCATAAATAGCATGGTGGAATATATGCATGGATATGATGATAATATTTCTGCTACAATAGGGACAAGAGAAACAGTTTTGTAAATATACATACCTCTTAAAAATTGTAAATTGGATGGTAGAGTCGATTAAATTGGATGGCAATTTAAATTACACCTGCAAATAATGAACAGGCACGAAATTGAAAAATAATGTAAGGATAAACAAGAATAGTAATTTAAAAAATGAAAAAAAATAAAAGATTAACTAACCTTTTGGCTATCTAGGTTTTCTGTGTATTGCTTTAGTGTAGGAAAAGAGCAGCAAATGCAGGTCCTGATAATTTGATGCCAAACTGCTACAAAATAGCCACTCCAATGGGTTTTCTATGCCTGCCCTTGAATCACCTACAACACAAAGGAAACAGAAATGTAAAAATTAGGGTTTGTTTAAACAAAAATGTGGGGTTAAAAAGATCCAAATAAATCAAGCTATATAGACTATATATACAATCAGATAAGCAACAAGGATACAAACCAAAAGGAAAATGAAGTAGATTTTTTAGGAGTAAAACTCAAATGAAGACCACCGGATTACTTTCTAACCAAAGTTTAAACTTATTAATATTTGAGTGACCACGAGTGCAATTCACCCAAATTTTTAGAAATAAAATTATTTACCACCGACATCAGATAATAGGTAAATACAAAACGAGTTGTAAAAGGAAAATCAAATTATTTGCTAGTTATTGACACTGGAAATTTCATATAGGCGGTATTCAAGTTTTGTACAGGTTCAGATTTTGCATGTATATTATAGTTTGAGTGAGGTTCCATTCAAAAATACTGTTGCAGAAACTTAATGCAGCAATAATAAATTCAGCTAGGTCCCTCCTTTTTTGGAACTTATATATCAGAAAATTATTAACAACCCTTTACAATCTAATAAAGATACATGCATATACAACATTACATGGAAAGATATAATGTCTTGTTCCAATGTGAACCAGTTTACTCTTCTGGTCAAGTATTGTGACAGAACACGCAGTTATTGAAGCCTCATAGAAGCTTACCGCAACAATGAAATTAGTTCAAAACAATAAACGCGAAGGGCCCAAATTGATTAAACTACTAAACCAACATTATCTATTACAAAATTTACAAGTGGAAGGAAGGTTGAGTGCGGAGCATTAACAACAGAAAGAGTTAACAATAGAAATCTGCGTTCCCTGGGTTTCTATTAAAATAAACAACAGAAAGTTTCGAAAGAGGAGAGACATTTACCGATTGACTTCAATAGCGGAGACCGACAACGACGCAGCAGAGGGGTTAGTCGAGGGCGATGCATCAATGGTAGGGTCAGCGTCTTCACCAACGGGTCGATTGAGATTTAGACTTAGGGAAAATTTAGGGATTTGGAGGGAATAACCTAAATTGGGGAAATTTTCCTAAGGGAAAAAACAAGAAGTATTAGGGGAGTGAAATGGGTTAAAACGAAAGAAACCAAAACGACACAGTTTTGGTATAAACAAAATGACATTTGCGGCGTTTATAAAGAAGCGCCAATAATTCAATTTTTTTACGGCATTTCTAAGATAGCGCCACTAATTCCTAAACCGCGCCACATAAAACGACGTAGTTTCCATTCAGTTTCTCATATTTTTTGCTGCGTTTATAAGATAGCGCCACTAAATCACTACCCTTCTAAATAAAATGACGACATTTCCATACAATTTCTCATACTTTTAGCGGTGTTTATGACCTAGCGCCACTAACTCCACTATCCCTCCAGGTAGAACAACACCGTTTTCATTCAACTTATCATATTTTTGTGGCATTTTTTAATAAGCGCCACTAACCGTGCCACTTAAAACAACGGCGTTTTTATTCAATTTCTCATATGTAAAGCCAATACGGCGCTGTTTTGTTTAAATTTAAATGTTTTTTGCGGCGTTTTAGACTAAAACGTTGCTAATGCCTTTGATTTAAACACAAATTTTTATAAGTACAATTAAGCCCAAAACCAATAGACTAAACCCTAATACCCTAAACCCTATAAGCTAAACCCTAAACATAATACCCAATACCCTAAATCCCTAAACCCAATGCCCTAAGCCTTATAAACTAAATCTTAAACCCAATACCCTAAACCTTGAACCTAAATTCTAAACCTTGACCCCTAATTCCATGCACCCTAAATCCGTAACCATAAACGTCAAGATTCTTATTGTTTGTTTAAACCTTAAAATAATTTGATTTTTTCTCATTTTTATCATTACTCCTTACCCTAAAACTATAATACTTTAATAGGCCCAATCACTAAACCCACTAATAGTCAGAAAGAACATAACTATTGTTCAACTTTTTGCTAACCATAATTTAAGTGAGATAATTATTAATTTCGAAAAAATAATTTTCATAAACATAAACGTAATCTTCTAATATATGTTGGATTGATATTTCGATATATTAATAGCCTTCCATTTGCAAAATGCATCATTTTGCCATTTCACTTTTTTTCCCTCTTTCATTATTTGTGTTTTGTTTTTTCTTTTATATTAATATCTATATACACATTAATATTATATTAATTTTTTTTAATATTTTAGGGTTTTTGATTTAAGAGTTTAGGGTTTATATTTAAGGTTTGAGATTTAGGGCCTATAATTTATGGGTTTAGGGTTTAAGGATTAGGAGTCAGGGTTAATGGGTTAGGATTTATGGGTTAGGGTCTAGTGTTTAGAGTTTTAAGGTTTTAAAGGTTTAGTGGTTTAAGGGTTTAGTGCGTTAGGGTTTAGATAAAATCATAACATTAATTTTAATAGCTTGGTAACTTAAGTTATCAAATTGTAACTTTTCATAATTAAGTAACTAAATTGAAATTAACTTTCACATAACTAAGTGAATGGTGTAGTTAATTTATATTTTTTATAAAGTCAGTTTCAGATATGATCAAATAAAATAAAATAAAAATAAAAATAAAAATAAGACTTTATTTAATTTGTTATAATTTGGTCCTATCTAAAATAGATAGTTACCTATCCATATCAATCTGTTACTTTTTTTATTTATTTTTCAATAAATAATTTGTTATATTTTTAATATATTAAAATTAATATTATCTCTTTTACAACTAGATAAGAGATTATTTAATATATAAATTAAAAAATACTAATTAATTAAACCTTAAACCTTTAACTATAATCTCTAAAACCCTAAATCATAAAACATAAACCATCAATCCTAAACCACAACCCTAAACCCATATTAATCCCTAAACCTTAAAATAGTTATTGAGCTTTAGCGGCATTTTTCAAAAAGCGCCGCTAATACTCAATCTATTGCAGCGTTTTTGACAAAGCGCCGCTAATGCCATTATTAGCGGCGCTTTTTAAAAAAACGCCGCTAATGCAACTAAATCTCAAAGTAAAATGACGTCGTTCTGCTTAATCTTTTAGCGGTGCTTAATCAAAAACGCAGCTAAAGTTTAATCTATTGCGGCGTTTTTGATTAAGCGCCGCTAATGCCACTAAAGCTCAAACTAAATGACGTTGGTCGGCTTAATCTTTTAGCAGCGTTTCTAAAAAACGCCATTATAGGTCGACCTTTAGCGGCATTTTTGAAAAAACACCGCTAATACTCTATCTATTCACTTTTTAGTGGCATTTTCTAATAAAATGCCGCTAAAAACCTATTTTGCTGTAGTGTTTCTGGGCTTGGTTGGTTATTACAGACTGTTCGTTAAAGGATTTTCGATAATTGCTACTCCGATGACAAAGTTGTTACAGAAAGACGTAAAGTTTGAGTGGTTAGAAATGTGTCAGCAAAGCTTTGGGAGATTGAAGATGTTATTGACTGAAGCACCGATTTTGGTACAACCCGGGTTAGGTAAAGAATTTGTGATTTATAGTGATGATTCCTTAAATTGTTTGGGATGTGTACTTATGCAAGAGGGTAAAGTCCTAGCTTACACTTCAAGACAATTGAAGGCTCACGAGAAGAACTATCTGACACATGACTTAGAGTTGGTCACCATAGTGTTTACTTTGACGATTTGGCAACATTATTTATTTGGGGAGAAATTCCATGTCAATACCGATCACAAAAGTCTTAAGTAGATGATGACTCAAAAGGATTTGAACTTGCGGCAACGAAGATGGTTAGAACTGTTAAAAGACTATGAGCTTGTGATTGATTACCATCCGGGTAAGGCAAACGTGGTCGCCGACACTTTGAGTAGGAAGTCATTGTTTGCCTTGAGGGCTATGGATAAATGGCTTACTTGGTTCGATGATGGTTCGATTCTAGCTGAGTTGAGAGCTAGACCGACTTTTCTTCAACAGATCTGTGATGCTCAGAAAGTTGATAAAGAGTTGCAAGCTAAGATAATTCACTGTGAGTCTAGCAGTGAACCATATTTTCTGAGGGACTCCGATGGTTGTTTGAGATTCCGTGGTAGGATTTGTGTTTCAAAGGACATTGATTTGATTCAGAATATTTTACATGAGGCACACAACAGTTGTTTGTCAGTTCACCCAGGCAGTACAAAGATGTATTATGACTTGAAGAAAATGTATTGGTGGAATGGTATGAAAAGAGATATCTCAAAATTTGTATCGAAATGCTTAGTTTGTCAGCAAATAAAGGATGAACACCAAGTACCTTCAGGTTTACTTCAGCCCATCATGGTTCCAAAGTGGAAATGGGATTGGATTACTATGGATTTTGTGACAGGTTTGCCTTTAACTCCGAGAAAGAAAGATGTCATATGGGTTATTATCGACAGATTGACTAAATCGGCTCACTTTATCCAAGTATGTACCGATTACTCACTTGATAAGTTAGTTGAATTGTACATAGTAGAGATTGTTAGACTTCATGGAGTACCTATATCGATTGTATCAAATAGAGATCCAAGGTTCACTTCACGATTTTGGAAAAAGTTATAAGAAGCTTTGGGCAGAAAGCTAAATTTTAGCACTGCTTTTCATCCACAGACTGATGTTCAGTCTGAATGAGTAATTCAGATCTTGGAATATATGCTCCGATGTTGCGTATTGGAATTCTAAGGTAGTTGGGAAATGTACTTACAATTGGTGGAGTTTGCCTACAACAACTGATATCAGTCGAGTTTGAAAATGGTGCTTTTGTAACAGCCCAAAATTTACCCTAGTCGGGAAGTGGTTTCGGGACCACAAAATCGAGTTACAAGAAAATTTATTTTAATTTTAATTGCATATATTAAATGTGGTAGTGTATGTGTGGAAATAATAAAGGTTTAAAATTTGCCTTAGGAATGTGGATTTTCATGAAAGGACTTAGTTGAGAAATTTAGAAAAGATGATAGATAAATTGAAAGGATTAAATAATAACAAGGTGAGAAAGTTTGGGTTTGCATGTCAAAGTGCCCAATTCTTGATAAGTGGCCGGCCAAGCATGGTTCCATTCCTCCAAGTTTATGTTGTTTATTATTTAATATTGGTAAGTAGATTAGAATAAATAAAAGAAGTGAATTAAAAAGAAAAAAAGGATGAATAAAATAAAGGAGGAAGAAGGAGTGTTCATCCTTTTCCTTACCACAATAGCCGTACCTAAAGAAAGAAAAAGAAGAAAGTGAAGTTAAGGCATTTGGTCATCTTCAAGTTGATTAAGAAGCTCTTGAATATTCGGTGCCTAGGGGAAAAGTTTCTAAGAGGTTTGGCCATGCATGTAACTAGATTGAGGTATGTTTGATATTATTCTTTGAGATTCATGTATATTTTAAGTTGTAAGTAAAAATCTACCTAGCCATGGTTCAAATTTTGTTAATTGATGGAGATGATATTCGGCCATGAATGTTACATTCTTGGTTGGTATTTTGATGTCTTTGGTGATGAGGTATGAAGATGGTTGATTTCGAGTGTTTAATAAAAAGGATGCATGAATTATTGTTAAATAATGGTCGAATGTAGCATGATTAAAGATGTGAATAAATTGAAGTTAAGGAGGTTGTCAATGAAAAATATGAGTTGGATGAGGCTTAAAGAATAAAAATCTAGGTGACTAGAGGTCAAGGACATTCGGTCATAGGCTTGTGTGCTAGCAAAATCGGCCAAGTGTTTATGTGGTGGAAATTAAGTGTTAAATGGAATGAAAATGATATTATATGGGGGTATGTATATTCGGCCATATGAGTAAATATATGGATGATGTTAAATTTGATTATGTATAATGGGCATTAAGATGTGGAACATAAGAAATGTAGTATATGTGGATTTACATGATGTTATAGTTGACATTGTGCATATACACATGCATTCGGCCATCTAATTGAGTATGAAGGTGGTGTTAAATCTAATTGTGATGCCCATTCCGAAGTATATATATACATATATATATACATAAGTATGCCATTCGTGATGTTACCTTTAATTATGTGTGTAATCGACTAAATGGGTAATTAGTGAGGATGGTTGCCGAATATACAAACATACATATGCATGTGTAATTGAATTATGAATGTTTAGCAAGATGGTTAAACTAGTTGATTTATTAATTAAGCTCAAGGAGTTAGAGGAGGAGAATCGAGCAAAGGCAAAGAAAAGATCATCGAGTAGCCGAGTTGGAACCATCTTACCCAACACAAGTAAGTCATTAAGCATGTAGTTGGTATTATTTCAAATGGTCATAATGTTTATGTATTGATGCTGAATGGAATGAATAAATATACATATATATATGCATGTACGTATGTGATGATGAAATTGTTGAATGAAAAGAGGTAAGATGTACTGAGTTGTTGATCTCGGCACTAAACGTGCGGGTATAACCATTTATGACCATGAGATTGGCGCTAAGTGCGCGGGATTAAATTGTACAGCACTAAGTGTGCGATTTGACTATGTTGCACTAAGTGTGCGAAATGAATATGATGCACTAAGTGTGCGAATTGACCATGCGGCACTAAGTGTGCGAGTTTGACTATGTAGCACTAAGT
Organism: Gossypium hirsutum; assembly: GCF_007990345.1. Lineage (NCBI taxonomy): Eukaryota > Viridiplantae > Streptophyta > Magnoliopsida > Malvales > Malvaceae > Gossypium > Gossypium hirsutum. Next base: position 39,224,910 of record NC_053431.1, on the reverse strand, counting down.
GTGCGATTTGATTACGTAGCACTAAGTGTGCGAGTTGATTATATAGCACTGAGTGTGCGGACTCAATATACATTCGTGAATCATTATGGACACTATGTGTGCGACACTATTGAGTCGATCGCGGACAGCGGATCGGGTAAGTGTCTTGAGTACATGGCTAATAGGTGCTATGCTTATACTTGGTGTTGAGCTCGGTAAGTTTGAACCTATGTGACAAATATACTTGAAGTCACGTACATAAAATTTATCGTAGGATGGGTGAAAGGCCGTTTAGTCGTTTGATTGTAACGAAAATAAATTGATTTATGAAAATGCTTCAATGTCCTATTGATGAGTATATGGAATGTGAATGCATGAATTGATATGAAATTGAATCGATAGGTTGGAGGAACTATGGTATGGTTCGGTATGGATGGAGTAAATTGTCTCGTTCCATTTTGTTTCCTCTTGTGATAATGTTATTGATGGATGGTAGTGCATTGCTTATGACTTACTGAGTTATAAACTCACTCGGTGTTTCCTTGTCACCTATTCTAGGTTTCTTGGACACATCTCTTTTTGCGTGATCGGGCCGTCATCGAAGTCATCACACCGGATAGCAAGTTTTGGTACTTTCTTCTTAGTTGGCTTAGAAGAACATTTTGGCATGTATAAGCTATTACGTTGTGTTTGAACTTTGGCATGTAAACTTTAAGCCATGCGAAAATGGCACGAATGTTCGATTGAGTTGGATCAAGGGTAGGCATGAAATGGACCTAGTTACTTTCGTAACAGATGCTGGCAGCAGCAGTGTCATGAGATTGAAAAATCACTAAAAATAGTAGGAGTGGAATTAATTGATGAATAAACTATGTAATCGAAGCTCGATGAGTCTGTTTTCATGAGGAAGTAACGAAAAGATCATATGGGCAGTATATTAAGAGATAATCAGATTTTTGTGGGACAGGGCCAGAACTGTTTCTGGATTCCCTTCTCCGACTTTGGAAATTCATTATAAATTAACCAGAGATAATTAGGGGTCGTACCATATATGTATAGATTCCTCTCTGAGTCTAGTTTTCATAGAAACAAACGGCATCAGTATTGAAGCCCCGTGCAGGGAGATATCCAAGTCGTAATGGGAAAAGGTCAGTGTAGTCGACCCCTGCAACATGGGAGACTTTGACTAATAAACTGTACTAATTGGCCCGACCAAAAATTCTAGAAAAAAATACATATATGGGCACATGAGACTAGTTTCTGGGAAAAATTACGAAACTGATTTTCGAGTTACGAAACTCAAGATATGATTTTTAAAACGACTAGTACACAGATTGGGCAGTGTCTGGAAAATAAATTTTATAAGGGGTTAAAGTCAGTTAACACCTCGTGTTCGACTCCGGTGTCGGTTTCGGGTTCGGGGAGTTACATTTGATTGGTATCAGAGCTATGGTTTAGTCGGTTCTAGGACTACCATAGCACGTATGAGTCTAGCTATACATGCCTTAATGTTAATGTTTAAAAGGGTGATGACTTCTGACGGTTGAAATGTTTTTGTTTTGATTAGTAAATGGATCCCGGTGTAGAAAGAACCCTAGCGGATGACGTTGAGAGCGTAGCGGCTGCTCCTGCACAAGGGACGCCGCCTGTTGAACCTCAGTCATCTGCGAATAATCAAGGTGAAGGGGCTAAACAAGCCTTCTTTACCATGATGAATGAGTGGGTCGCGCAATATTCCCGAACCAACCCGGCTGTCCAACAATTCCCAAATTTGAATAATCCACCCCAAGAGCCTGTAATGCCATCAGTCGCTGATCCTGTGAGGCTGAGTAAGCCACCTGTAGACTTGATTAGGAAGCGTGGGGCCGAGGAGTTCAAGGCCATAGTAACTGATGATGCCGAAAGGGCCGAGTTCTGGCTTGATAACACCATTCGGGTGTTCGATGAATTGTCATGCACACCTGACGAATGTCTAAAATGTGCTGTATCTTTGTTGCGAGACTCAGCCTACTATTGGTGGAGGACCTTGATTTCCATAGTCCCGAACGAGCGAGTAACTTGGGACTTCTTTCAAACGGAATTCCGAAAGAAATTTATTAGCCAACGGTTCATTGATCAGAAGCGTAAGGAGTTCTTGGAACTCAAGCAAGGCCGTATGACTGTATCTGAATACGAACATGAATTCGTAAGACTCAGTAGGTATGCCCGGGAGTGTGTAGCTGATGAGGTTGCTATGTGCAAAAGATTCGAGGAAGGATTGAATGAAGATTTAAAGCTACTAATGGGTATTTTGGAAATAAAAGAATTCGTAACACTAGTCGAACGAGCCTGCAAGGCGGAAGAACTTGGAAAGGAGAAGAGGAAGGCTGAATTTGAAGCTAGAGATTATCGTAAAAGATCGACGGGTAAAGCTCCGTTCTCAGCTGTAAAGAAGTTCAGGGAGGACATTAATAAGTCGAGGGCGACTGCGGGAATTTCCATCAGGGCAAGACCATCGATGGGCTCCCGAGCTACTTCGGTAGCTAGTGTGGGCAATAATCGTCACGAGAAACCTGAATGTCCCCAATGTGGAAGACGACACCTAGGTGAATGTTGGGGCAAGTCTACTAGCAGGGCCTGTTACGGATGCGGTTCGAAGGACCACTTCATTAGAGATTGCACGGAGCTGGATGAGAAGAATAAAATTCAAGGTGCAAGAACTAGTGGAGTGACATCTAGAGGTAGACCACCGAGAATTTTAGGAGGCAGGGGTGGTAGTCAGAGGGGGGCCTCTGATACGGCCAATCGAGCCGAGAACCGTACTCCTGCTAGAGCATATGCCATTCGCGCACGAGAGGAGGCATCCTCCCCGACGTCATCACTGGTACCTTCACTCTCTTTGATACTAATGTGATTGCATTGATTGACCCTGGTTCTACTCATTCATATGTATGCGAAACCTTAGCAACCAGTAAGACTCTACCTGTTGAGTCTATTGAGCTCGTAATTCGAGTATCAAACCCTTTGGGTCAATGCGAACTTGTTGATAAAGTGTGTAAGAGATGCCCTCTAATAATCCGAGTTGAGTCTGCGGACTTAAGGGGGTTGCCAGCTGTAATATCAGCAATGTTGGCCCAGAAATATGTAAGGAAAGGGTGCGAAGCATACCTCGCGTATGTACTTGATGACAAGGAGTTAGAAAAGAAACCCGAATCGGTGCCGGTGGTTTGTGAATACCCGGATGTTTTTCCTGAAGAGTTACCGGGTTTGCCACCTGTTCGGGAGGTAGAGTTTGGTATTGAGCTTGTACCTGGAACTACGCCTATTTCGATCGCTCCGTATCGTATGGCACTAACCGAGTTAAAAGAGTTGAAAGCTCAGTTGCAAGAATTGACGGATAGAGGTTTCGCTCGACCGAGTTTCTCACCTTGGGGTGCACCAGTATTGTTCGTGAAAAAGAAGGACGGAACCATGAGGTTGTGCATTGACTATCGTCAACTGAATAAAGTGACGATAAAGAATAAGTATCCGTTACCGCGTATTGATGATCTGTTCGATCAATTAAAGGGAGCATCGGTGTTTTCAAAGATAGATTTGAGATCGGGTTATTATCAGTTGCGGATTCGAGATTCGGACGTACCCAAAACTGCTTTCAGAACGAGGTACGGTCACTACGAGTTCTTAGTGATGCCGTTTGGGCTCACTAATGCCCCTGCGGTGTTTATGGATTTGATGAATCGGATCTTCAGGCCGTATTTGGATCGGTTCGTAGTTGTGTTTATTGATGACATCTTGGTCTATTCAAGAGATGAGACCGAACATGCTGAGCATCTGAGGCTAGTGTTGCAAATTTTGTGGGATAAGCAGTTATATGCTAAGTTCAGTAAGTGTGAGTTCTGGTTAAGAGAGGTTAGCTTCTTGGGTCATGTGGTATCCGCATCGGGTATTCGAGTTGACCCGAGCAAAATTTCAGCCATACTTAACTGGAAGCCTCCGAGAAATGTTACCGAAGTCCGGAGCTTTCTAGGACTCGCCGGTTATTACCGACGATTTGTCAAAGGTTTCTCGGTGATAGCCACACCAATGACGAAGTTACTTCAAAAGGATGTTAAGTTCGAATGGACGGAGAAATGTCAGAAAAGCTTCGATCAACTGAAAACTCATTTGACTGAAGCTCCAATTTTGGTGCAACCCGAATCGGGTAAAGAGTTTGTCATTTATAGTGACGCATCCCTACTTGGGTTGGATTCCGTATTGATGCAAGAAGGTCGAGTTGTGGCCTATGCGTCGAGACAATTGAAGCCACACGAGAGAAATTATCCGACCCATGATCTCGAACTAGCCGCCATTGTGTTTGCATTGAAAATATGGCGACATTATTTGTTTGGTGAGAAGTGCCATGTGTTTTCGGATCACAAAAGTCTCAAATATTTGATGACTCAACGAGACTTGAATCTGCGACAAAGACGTTGGCTTGAGTTGTTGAAAGATTACGAGCTTGTCATTGATTACCACCCGGGAAAGGCTAATGTGGTTGCGGACGCCTTAAGCCGGAAATCACTGTTTGCTTTGCGAGCGATGAGTGTACACTTGTCTGTTCTACCTGAAAATGTGTTAGTAGCTGAATTAAAAGCCAAACCATTATTGACTCATCAAATTCCTGAAGCTCAGGAAGTCGATGATGAATTGGTTGCAAAACGAGCTGAGTGTGTTCCGAACAAGGAATCGGAGTTTCAGATTGATGATGATGGTTGTTTGAGGTTTAGAAGTCATTTGTGTGTTCCAAGGAATTCGGAACTCATTCCGATGATTCTGAACGAAGCCCATTGTAGCCGAATGTCAATTCACCCGGGGAGCACGAAAATGTACAACGACTTGAAACGTCGGTTTTGGTGGCATGGTATGAAACGAGACATCTCCGACTTTGTTTCGAGATGTTTAATATGTCAACAAGTGAAAGCGGAACATCAAGTGCCTTCAGGGTTACTTCAGCCGATCATGATACCCGAGTGGAAATGGGATCGAGTCACAATGGACTTTGTGTCCGGACTACCATTGTCAACAAGTAAGAAGGATGCGATCTGGGTTGTTGTTGATAGACTGACTAAGTCGGCTCACTTTATCCCTGTGCGTACGGATTTTTCATTGGATAAACTAGCCGAATTGTATGTCTCTCAGATTGTGAGATTACATGGAGTACCTATTTCTATCGTGTCGGATAGAGATCCGAGATTCACCTCACGATTTTGGAAGAAATTGCAATAAGCTTTGGGTACCAAGCTGCATTTTAGCACCGCTTTTCACCCCCAAACCGATGGTCAATCCGAGCGGATAATTCAGATACTTGAGGATATGTTGAGATGTTGCATCCTCGAGTTCAGTAGTTCATGGGAACGGTATCTACCTTTGATTGAATTCGCTTACAACAATAGTTTTCAATCAAGTATTAAGATGGCACCTTATGAGGCTTTGTACGGTCGTAAATGCCGTACATTATTGTTTTGGACCGAGCTCGGTGAAAGTAAAATTTTCGGAGTCGATTTGATTAAAGATGCCGAACAGAAAGTAAGGGTAATCCGTGAAAGTCTAAAGGCAGCCACGGATCGTCAGAAATCGTATGCGGATTTGAAACGAAAAGACATTGAATATCAGGTGGGAGATAAAGTGTTTCTTAAAGTTTCGCCTTGGAAAAAGGTACTCAGATTTGGCCGAAAGGGCAAGTTGAGTCCGAGATTCATTGGGCCATACGAAATATCCGAACGAGTCGGTCCAGTTGCGTATCGATTAATTTTACCCCCTGAACTTGAAAAGATTCACGACGTCTTTCATGTTTCGATGCTTCGGCGCTATAGATCTGATCCTTCGCACATAATTAGTCCGTCGGAGGTTGAAATTCAGGCTGATATGAGTTATGAAGAAGAGCCGATGCGTATCCTAGCTCGTGAAGTGAAGGGGTTGCGAAACAAAAGGGTTCCGTTAGTAAAGGTGTTATGGCTCAAACACGGGATCGAGGAAGCTACTTGGGAAACCGAGAGCTCGATGAAAGAACGATACCCAAACCTATTTACCGGTAAGATTTTCGGGGACGAAAATTTCTTGAGTGGGGGAGAGTTGTAACAGCCCAAAATTTACCCTAGTCGGGAAGTGGTTTCGGGACCACAAAACCGAGTTACAAGAAAATTTATTTTAATTTTAATTGCATATATTAAATGTGGTAGTGTATGTGTGGAAATAATAAAGGTTTAAAATTTGCCTTAGGAATGTGGATTTTCATGAAAGGACTTAGTTGAGAAATTTAGAAAAGATGATAGATAAATTGAAAGGATTAAATAATAACAAGGTGAGAAAGTTTGGGTTTGCATGTCAAAGTGCCCAATTCTTGATAAGTGGCCGGCCAAGCATGGTTCCATTCCTCCAAGTTTATGTTGTTTATTATTTAATATTGGTAAGTAGATTAGAATAAATAAAAGAAGTGAATTAAAAAGAAAAAAAGGATGAATAAAATAAAGGAGGAAGAAGGAGTGTTCATCCTTTTCCTTACCACAATAGCCGTACCTAAAGAAAGAAAAAGAAGAAAGTGAAGTTAAGGCATTTGGTCATCTTCAAGTTGATTAAGAAGCTCTTGAATATTCGGTGCCTAGGGGAAAAGTTTCTAAGAGGTTTGGCCATGCATGTAACTAGATTGAGGTATGTTTGATATTATTCTTTGAGATTCATGTATATTTTAAGTTGTAAGTAAAAATCTACCTAGCCATGGTTCAAATTTTGTTAATTGATGGAGATGATATTCGGCCATGAATGTTACATTCTTGGTTGGTATTTTGATGTCTTTGGTGATGAGGTATGAAGATGGTTGATTTCGAGTGTTTAATAAAAAGGATGCATGAATTATTGTTAAATAATGGTCGAATGTAGCATGATTAAAGATGTGAATAAATTGAAGTTAAGGAGGTTGTCAATGAAAAATATGAGTTGGATGAGGCTTAAAGAATAAAAATCTAGGTGACTAGAGGTCAAGGACATTCGGTCATAGGCTTGTGTGCTAGCAAAATCGGCCAAGTGTTTATGTGGTGGAAATTAAGTGTTAAATGGAATGAAAATGATATTATATGGGGGTATGTATATTCGGCCATATGAGTAAATATATGGATGATGTTAAATTTGATTATGTATAATGGGCATTAAGATGTGGAACATAAGAAATGTAGTATATGTGGATTTACATGATGTTATAGTTGACATTGTGCATATACACATGCATTCGGCCATCTAATTGAGTATGAAGGTGGTGTTAAATCTAATTGTGATGCCCATTCCGAAGTATATATATACATATATATATACATAAGTATGCCATTCGTGATGTTACCTTTAATTATGTGTGTAATCGACTAAATGGGTAATTAGTGAGGATGGTTGCCGAATATACAAACATACATATGCATGTGTAATTGAATTATGAATGTTTAGCAAGATGGTTAAACTAGTTGATTTATTAATTAAGCTCAAGGAGTTAGAGGAGGAGAATCGAGCAAAGGCAAAGAAAAGATCATCGAGTAGCCGAGTTGGAACCATCTTACCCAACACAAGTAAGTCATTAAGATGTAGTTGGTATTATTTCAAATGGTCATAATGTTTATGTATTGATGCTGAATGGAATGAATAAATATACATATATATATATGCATGTACGTATGTGATGATGAAATTGTTGAATGAATAGAGGTAAGATGTACTGAGTTGTTGATCTCGGCACTAAACGTGCGGGTATAACCATTTATGACCATGAGATTGGCGCTAAGTGCGCGGGATTAAATTGTACAGCACTAAGTGTGCGATTTGACTATGTTGCACTAAGTGTGCGAAATGAATATGATGCACTAAGTGTGCGAATTGACCATGCGGCACTAAGTGTGCGAGTTTGACTATGTAGCACTAAGTGTGCGATTTGATTACGTAGCACTAAGTGTGCGAGTTGATTATATAGCACTGAGTGTGCGGACTCAATATACATTCGTGAATCATTATGGACACTATGTGTGCGACACTATTGAGTCGATCGCGGACAGCGGATCGGGTAAGTGTCTTGAGTACATGGCTAATAGGTGCTATGCTTATACTTGGTGTTGAGCTCGGTAAGTTTGAACCTATGTGACAAATATACTTGAAGTCACGTACATAAAATTTATCGTAGGATGGGTGAAAGGCCGTTTAGTCGTTTGATTGTAACGAAAATAAATTGATTTATGAAAATGCTTCAATGTCCTATTGATGAGTATATGGAATGTGAATGCATGAATTGATATGAAATTGAATCGATAGGTTGGAGGAACTATGGTATGGTTCGGTATGGATGGAGTAAATTGTCTCGTTCCATTTTGTTTCCTCTTGTGATAATGTTATTGATGGATGGTAGTGCATTGCTTATGACTTACTGAGTTATAAACTCACTCGGTGTTTCCTTGTCACCTATTCTAGGTTTCTTGGACACATCTCTTTTTGCGTGATCGGGCCGTCATCGAAGTCATCACACCGGATAGCAAGTTTTGGTACTTTCTTCTTAGTTGGCTTAGAAGAACATTTTGGCATGTATAAGCTATTACGTTGTGTTTGAACTTGGGCATGTAAACTTTAAGCCATGCGAAAATGGCACGAATGTTCGATTGAGTTGGATCAAGGGTAGGCATGAAATGGACCTAGTTACTTTCATAACAGATGCTGGCAGCAGCAGTGTCATGAGATTGAAAAATCACTAAAAATAGTAGGAGTGGAATTAATTGATGAATAAACTATGTAATCGAAGCTCGATGAGTCTGTTTTCATGAGGAAGTAACGAAAAGATCAAATGGGCAGTATATTAAGAGATAATCAGATTTTTGTGGGACAGGGCCAGAACGGTTTCTGGATTCCCTGCTCCGACTTTGGAAATTCATTATAAATTAACCAGAGATAATTAGGGGTCGTACCATATATGTATAGATTCCTCTCTGAGTCTAGTTTTCATAGAAACAAACGGCATCAGTATTGAAGCCCCGTGCAGGGAGATATCCAAGTCGTAATGGGCAAAGGTCAGTGTAGTCGACCCCTGCAATATGGGAGACTTTGACTATTAAACTGTACTAATTGGCCCGATCAAAAATTCTAGAAAAAAATACATAGATGGGCACATGAGTCTAGTTTCTGGGAAAAATTACGAAACTGATTTTCGAGTTATGAAACTCAAGATATGATTTTTAAAACGACTAGTACACAGATTGGGCAGTGTCTGGAAAATAAATTTTATAAGGGGTTAAAGTCAGTTAACACCTCGTGTTCGACTCCGGTGTCGGTTTCGGGTTCGGGGTGTTACAGCTGTTGTATGGGCGTAAATGTCAAACACCCTTATATTGGACTGAACTCATAGAAAATCAAATTTGTAACACCCCAAACCCGGCCCAGACGTTATTGCCGGATCCGACATGCCACATCGAAGCGTTCAAAACATTTCAGGTTGTTGTTCTAAAAAAAACTTACTTAGTGTTTTAAAAGACAATTTTAGTGGAGGTTAAAGTGAATGGAAGCTGCGCACCGGGTAGGAAAGCGGAAAAGAGGAGGTGAGTCTATTAGACTACTTAAGTACCAAGCTCCCTTCGGATCCAATCCTAGACATGCACACCGCTATTGCCACACTCTAACATCGTGTATACTTTTAGGTTACCAAGGTAATTATGTTTGTTTTAAAAAAATATTTGAATTTGGAAAATGTTATCATAGCGGAAGCCTTGCTTGTAATCGTGTTACGTTGAAATCAATTTATGTTTTCGAAAGCACGTCTTAGATCCACCCAATTTTGATAGTGAAAATAAATTAGGTTCGTCATAATAAAATATAAATCAAAACCATAAAATAATTGAGCGGCCTTATTACATTAAAAAAAACCAAAACCATAAATGAAAATAAAAGGACGTCCAATTCATCTGAAAGAAACCGAATTTGCAGACTCATGTGGCCACTCCGAATCCCTCACAGCTCCAAGCCCACTATGGTTGGGGATCACCTACGTGGATGAAAAAGAAGGGGTGAGTTTTTAGAAAACTCAATGTTTAAGTTAACCCAACCATAGCCTATATCAGCTCAAACCACAAAAACATAATTAGTTGGCCATAGCCCAGAACAGAAGTTAGGATAGAGCCCATAGGCCCATAGCAGAACAGAATAGATATCACATGTTATGCAAAACCCAAACCCATCCAACCACATGCACCCCCATACCAACCTTTCACCATGTACGAAGAGTACTCGACCCACCCAACCGCTACACGCCACAGAAATATGCAGCATGGCTGCCAGAACAGATAATGTGACAGAGTCACCAGAACAGATAATTGTGGCAGAGCCACCAGAACAGATGTATGTGGCAGAGCCACCAGATCAAATAATTGTGGCATAGCCACCAGGACGCTTCCTCCAATATATAACCCATGTCCCCATGCAACAGATATACAATCATGGCATACATCATACAGAATTGAATCATCATGCTTTTCAGTCAAAAGTAACCCTAGGGGTATAATGGTAATTTTTGCACCTAGGGGTATATCAGTAATTTCCATACATAGAGGTATTCAAGTAATTTAACTATTTTAGGGTTTCCATGCATGTTTCTACTATTTACATACTAACAGAAACACTTACTGCGCATACTTACCGAATTGGGCCCCGTTGGCCCATTAACCCGATTTCAGCCCGTTAAGCCCAAAATATCATTAATGCACAAAATTGCACGTACCACAGTTTTATCACTTTAGATTACCAAAAATGTTAACCCACTTATCTTACGAGCATTCGCACAATCGCAAGTTCCCAAAATATCGATTTTTTGGCATTTCGGCTTTTCGGCTTTCGCCGATCTAGTCTATGAGAGGGTGTCAGTTACACACCTGTTTGCGACGATTCATTGACGAGATCCAGGCACAAACTGTCTACAATCATATTACTACCACGTTAATCTAACTACCGAAACGAACTACATATTAACCCCTTACCCTATTCGGCCAACAACCTCTTAGGCACTAGCAATCCTACCTTTGCCCAAGCTAGCGACTAGATTTAGATCCAGTTTTTCCCATTGCCCAAGCCCTTGATCATCAGCCTCTAGATCACACTATCATCAAGATAAAACGGTTATCACAACCCCTTAGGGCTACAAGTCCAAAACGACAGCCTCCCTATCCTTTAGGGATTTCAGCTTTTTCTAAAATACGAAATAAAGACTAGGTTGAAAAGACTTACCACCGATTCCTTCAGTCAACAATTCCCCCTTAATCTCCACTCAATTCTGATGCTGATATAAGCCCTCAAATGATAGCAAAAGCCGAGCCTTTAGTGATCTCAATATTCGACTAAGTCCCTAGGAGTGGAGTTTTCGGCTTTTCTCTTGTAACTGTGTAACGAAGGATGAAATAGGAGGGTTTTGCTGTGATCTTGTCGATAGAAACTTGAAGTTTAGAGAACTAAAGAATCGGTCAAGAATGATGAAAAAGATGAGAGAATTAGCTAGGAGAAATCGTCACAGAAGAAAGTATGGTTTTCGGGATTTCGGCTTTTTATGGCAAATGGCTATGAGGGTTTAGGATCGTCTGAAGAAAAAGATGGAGATGAACAGGAAGATAGAGAGATTCAGCTATAGAGAAAAGAAGAAAAAGAAAAATTTGATGGAGAGAGAATAAAAAGAAAAGAAGAGGAGAATAGTCAGGAAACGGCACAACTTACCCCTAATGCCGATTTTATACTGGCACTTAACCTAGCCGAAATTTCCTATGCTAGAGGCCCTTGGCCGGCCAACTCTTGCTCCTTGATTAGCTCCTAAATCTTATCCTTTATCAGCTCCTAAATCCTCTCCCTTATCACCCCCTAAATCCTCTCCCTTATCAGCTCCTAAATCTTCTCCTGATAACCTTTCATTTCAGTTCCACTGCTTACCTTTTCTGTACATAAAAATTAATATCACTAATTTGCTTACCTTGTGACTCGAACCTTTGCTCCACTTGGTCATCCACACGCCACCTCTAAAGCCCCCAAGTGGCGTCACATGCCAACTTACCACAGGCTTTCTTGTGCTTTATTTTACCCAATTAATACTTTAAAGCCCAGTTAATCCAGAACCCTTTTTTCCTATGGATTAAAATTACTTAAAATTACCGGATTTTAGCTTAAGCTTGGGCCTTCTAAAGGCCCACTAACATAATTAAACCTACATCCACGCAGATAGGACACAGAAATTTTAAATTTTCCAACATACACAGAATTCCCAAAAATTGGGGCGTTACAACTCTACCCTCCTTAAAGAAATTTCGTCCTCAAAATTTACCTGATCTAAACAGATGAGGGTATTGCTGTTGCATCGCCTCTTCCGACTCTCAAGTAGCTTCCTCTCTACCATGATTACGCCAAATCACTTTCACTAACGGGATAGATTTCCTTCTGAGAACCTTAACATCTCGTGCCATCAAAGGTCAAATCAGTCTGAACAACAATTTCTGCTACTGGCACGACATGAGCAGGGTCAGAGCGATAATACCTTAACATGGAGACGTGAAAAACATCGTGAATCCTGTCTAGCTCTGGAGACAATTCCAATTGATAAGCCACAGGGCCTACTCACTTCAAAACCCGATAAGGCCCAATGAACCGTGGACTCAACTTGCCCTTCTTACCAAACCGTAATATCTTCTTCCAATGTGAAACCTTTAAGAAAACCATATCACCTACTGAGTACTCAATCTCCTTACGCTTCAAATCTGCATATGACTTTTGCCTATCAGAAGCTTCTTTTAACCAATCCCTAATTATTCTGACCTTATCCTCAGCATCAGCTACCAACTCTGGTCCAAAAACATCCGTCCATACAGTGCTTCATACGGTGCCATTCGAATACTCACCTGGTAACTGTTATTATACGCAAATTCTGCCAATGGCAAGTAATCCTCTCAACTACCTCGAAAGTCAATCACGCATCCCCTCAACATGTCCTCCAGAATCTGAATAACCCTTTCCGACTGACCATCAGTTTGGGGATGGAAAGCCGTACTAAAGCTCAATCGCGTCCCCAACGCCTCATGCAACTTTTGCCAAAGTCGAGATGTGAATCTGGGATCCCGGTCAGAGATAATCGAAGCTGGGACTCCATAAAGTCGCACAATCTCTGCCACATACAGCTTGGCTAACTTTTGAAGTGAGAAGTCAGTACGTACAGGTATGAAATAGGCTGATTTGGTCAACCTATCCACAATCACCCACACCGAGTCTTTCTTCGATGGTGTCAAAGGCAACCCACTCACAAAGTCCATGGTTACCCTCTCCCACTTCAAAAGTGGTATCTTCACCGACTGTAACAGTCCAGAAGGTAATTGATGCTCAGCTTTCACTTGTTGGCATGTCAGACATTTTCCTACGAACTCTGTTACTTCTCGTTTAGGTCCAGGCCACCAGTACAATTCTTGCAAGTCGTGATACAATTTATTCCCTCCAGGATGTATAGCACAAAGCCCCCTATGAGCTTCCTTCAATATTGCCTGCCTCAAGTCAGAGTCCTTCGAAACACAAATTATTCCTCGGAATTCTTCCTCGGAAACACAGAACTCCTTCGCCATTTAACCCAAGCTCAGAAGTTTCCCCTTCCTTAACTTGTTGAAAATGAGTAACCAAAGACTCATCGTTCAACTGCTTTTCCTTAATCTGATCCACCCAAGTTGGCCTTACTTGCAACTCAGCAAACAGACTTCCATCATCATATAGACTTAGATGGGCAAACATTGCTCTCAGATCAGATACAGTTCTACGGCTTAGAGCGTCGGCTACCACATTAGCCTTGCTGGGTGATACTCGATCGAACAGTCATAATCCTTAAGCAACTCAACCCATCTCCTTTGCCTAAGGTTCAGCTCCTTCTGAGTCAACAAATACTTAAGACTCTTGTGGTCTATGTATATAATACACATTTCTCCGTACAAGTAATGTCTCCAAATCTTAAGTGCAAATATCACTGCCGCCAACTCCAAATCATGAGTAGGATAGTTCCCTTCTTGAGGATTAAGCTGTCGTGATGCATATGCGACCACCTTACCCTCTTGCATTAACACGCAACCCAAACCTACATGTGATGCTTCACTGTACACAGTAAAATTCTTCCCAAACTTCGGCTGAATTAACACAGGTGCTTCAGTCAGAACTTTCTTTAATTTTTCAAAAGCTTCATGCTGGGTCTCAGTCCATACAAACAATACTCCTTTCCTTATGAGTTTTGTCAGTGGTGCTGCCATCACAGAAAAACCTTCTACAAACCTCTGTAGTATCCTAAAAATCCTAGAAAACTCCGTATTTCTGACACTGACCTAGGCGGCTTCCACTCCAAAATCGCTTCAATTTTCCGAGGATCCACCTTAATCCCCTCAGTAGAGACCACATGACTTAAGAAGGTTACTTCCCTCAACCAAAATTCACACTTGCTGAACTTCGCATAAAGTTCCTTCTCCCTTAACACTTGCAGCACTATACCGAGATGCTCATCATGTTTCACTTTCGTTTCAGAATATACTAGGATATCGTCAATAAAGACAACCACGAACTGATCCAAAAATGGTTGGAACACATGATTCATTAGATCCATAAACGCTGCAGGAGCGTTCGCCAGTCCAAATGCCATAACCAGAAACTCGTAATGACTGTATCTAGTCCTGAATGCCGTCTTATGGACATCTGCCTCCTTGACCCTTAATTGATGATATCCAGATCGAAGGTCGATCTTGGAAAATATAGAAGCTCCTCTAAGCTGGTCAAACAGGTCATCAATCCTTGGCAGTGGACACTTATTCTTAATCGTCAGTTTGTTCAACTGGCGATAATCGATGCACATCCGCATCGTACAATCCTTCTTTTTCACGAATAACATCGGTGCTCCCCATGGAAACACACTTGGCCTAATGAAGCCGCTATCCAACAACTCCTGAATTTGTGCCTTTAACTCCACTAACTCCTTCGGTGCCATCCTATACGGTGCGATGGACACGGGCGCCGTTCCAGGCAATAAGTCAATTCCAAACTCAACTTCCCGGTTCGGAGGCAATCCTGGAAGCTCTTCCAGAAAAATATCTTGGAACTCCTTTACGGTCCTAACCTTATCCACTGTAAATCCCTCCTCTTCTGACTGACTTACAAATGCCAAATAGGCCTCACAACCTTTCCGAATCCACTTTTCGGCTCTTAATGCTGACACTACATTGGACAAATAATCCCTATGTTCCCCTATCACCATAACCTCCTCACCTTCCACAGTCCTTAACACCATTCGCTTAGCTGCACAATCCAGAGTCGCCTTATGCTTAACAAGCCAGTCCATTCCCAAAATAAGGTCAAATTCCCCGAATGGTAACTCCATTAGATCTCCAGGGAAAGCCCTACCTTGAGTTTCTAAGGGTACATCCCTATACAATTTTTCTACCCTAACCGAGTGACCCAAAGGACTTAGCACAGATACCCCACTCACAATCTTTTCAGAGTGCACACCCAACGACCCAGATATGGCACATGCTCAATAAGAATGAGTAGATCCAATATCCACCAAAGCAGTATACGGCATGCTAGAAACCAAAAACGTACCCGTTATGACGTCAGGTGCGTCGCCCTCCTCTCGATGACAAGCTGCATACACCAACGCCGGCTGTCGAGCTTCAACATTTCTGGCACCCCTGCCAGGTGCCCCTCGACCTCGACCATTTCCATTTCCATTCCTACCTTGACCACGTCCTCTCGGTGGTTGTAGTCCACCTCTCATAGGTTGAGTAACCCTCTGTATCGCAACCTGAGCCTGATCATCTCTCTGAGGACAATCCTTAAGTCTATGCTCCATAGATGCGCATCGGAAACAAGCACCGGAATGTTTCCTACACTAGCCCAAATGTACCTTACCACAGTCTCCACAGATTGGTGGTCTAACCACATTCATCGGCACTGCTCGAATCGGTTCCTCCACTCTTCCTCTCTTAACATTCCTATTAGCTCCACCCGAGGGTCCTGAATCCCTTCGAAAACGATTCCGATCCTTCTCCCGATTCTACTTTTCAGCCCGCTTAACCTTCTCAGCTATCTTTGCCTTCTCCACCAAGACCGCAAAGTCCCGCTCCCTCTGCGGAGCAATCAACACCCTAAGGTCATCCCTAAGACCATCCTCAAAGCGCACACTACGCTCATATTCCATAGCGACTATGCCCACGGTATACCGGCTCAGCCTCAGAAACTCGGCCTCGTACTCAGCAATTGTTTTACCTCATTGCACTAGATTTAAGAATTCCATTCTGCGAGCGTCCACATAACTTGCCCCAACGTACTTCCCTTTAAAGGCCATCTTAAACAGCTCCCAAGTGACCCTATCAGCTGGGGTCCCTTCCCTCACAGTGAGCCACCACTGATAGGCCTCGTCTCGCAGCAACGACACGGCTCCTTTCAGCTTCTGCTCCACCGAGCAGTCCAAGTCGTCCATAATCCATTCCGTGGCCTCCAACCAATACTCCACCACATTCGAGCCTACACCAGACACGCCCTTAAAGATCTCCGCTGCGTTAGCCTGAAGTCATTCAGAAATAGATCCCCGAATTCTGTTGCTTGTACTTGCCCCGGTAACCCTTTCTAGAATACAAAGCATTGCCTATGACAGGGCATCATCCCCGGCACCACGGTCATGAGACTCCACCTCCGTTGCTGGTGGTACCGGTGCATCCGCCACCGGCATATGTCTCGAAGATGAAGATCTCGCTCGAGCACTGCCTCGGCCCCGTCCACGACCTCTTCCACGAGCGGCTCTTGTACTCATATCGTATTATCTGATTACGAATTTTTATGCATTAATTCAATATTCCAGTGTTTATTACCGATGTTTTATGAATTAGACAGTACTTCAAAGTTTGTTTCTGCAGAATCGAAGTCTAACTACAGTTTCAGTCTCTTATCAAATTTTCCTATGGTTTCAGTATCATCCTATCCTAGTAGGATTTCAGTACAGACAGATATTTCAGAAAAATATTCAGAGAAGTTTAGAGCAATACTTACAGGCTTGGGCCGCAGATTCGGAATGCCACCTTCCAACGATCTAAATTTTGAAAATCAAGTTTTTTTAAATTTTGTTTTCGAAAATCTTTGTTTTTGTAAACCCATTCCATAGTCGAGTTGTTGCAACTTGGCTCTGATACCACTAAATGTAACACCCCAAACCTGGCCCAAACGTTATGGCCGGATCTGACATGCCACATCGAAGCGTTCAAAACATTTCAGGTTGTTGTTCTAAAAAAAAACTTACTTAGTGTTTTAAAAGACAATTTTAGTGGAGATTAAAGTGAATGGTAGCTGCGCACCAGGTAGGAAACCGGAAAAGAGGAGGTGAATCCGTCGGACTGCTTAAGTACCAAGCTCCCTTCGGATCCAATCCTAGACATGCACACTGCCATTGCCACACTCTAACATCGTGTATACTTTTAGTTTACCAAGGTAATTATGTTCGTTTTAAAAAAATATTTGAATTTGGAAAACGTTATCATAGCGGAAGCCTTGCTTGTGATCGTGTTACATTGAAATCAATTTATGTTTTTTAAAGCACGTCTTAGATCCACCCAATTTTGATAGTTAAAATAAATTAGGTTCGTCATAATAAAATATAAATCAAAACCATAAAATAATTGAGCGGCCTTATTACATTAAAAAAAACCAAAACCATAAATGAAAATAAAAGGACCTCGAGTTCATCTGAAAGAAACCGAATTTGCAGACTCGTGTGGCCACTTCGAATCCCTCACAGCTCCAAGCCCACTATGGTTGGGGATCACCTGCGTGGATGAAAAAAAGGGGTGAGTTTTTGGGAAAATCAGTGTGTAAGTTAACCCAACCATAGCCTATATCAGCTCAAACCACAGAAACATAATCAGTTGGCCATATCCCAGAACAGAAGCCAGAATAGAGCCCATAAGCCCATAACAGAACAGAACAGATATCACATGTTATGCAAAACCCAAACCCATCCAACCACATGCACCCCCATACCAACCTTTCACCATGTGGGGAGAGTACTCGACCCACCCAACCGCTACACGCCACAGAAATATGCAGCATGGCTGCCAGAATAGATAATGTGACAGAGTCACTAGAACAGATAATTGTGGCAGAGCCACCAGAACAGATGTATGTGGCAGAGCCACCAGATCAGATAATTGTGGCATAGCCACCAGGACGCTTCCTCCATAATATAACCCATGTCCCCATGCAACAGATATACAATCATGGCATACATCATACAGAATTGAATCATCATGCTTTTCAGTCAAAAGAAACCCTAGGGGTATAATGGTAATTTTTGCACCTAGGGTATATCAGTCATTTCATACATAGGGGTATTCAAGTAATTTAACTATTTTAGGGTTTCCATACATATTTCTACCATTTACGTACTAACAAAAACACTTACTGCACATACTTACTGAATTGGGCCCCGTTGGCCCATTAACCCGATTTTGGCCAGTTAAGCCCAAAATATCATTAATGCACGAAATTGCATGTACCTCAGTTTTATCACTTTAGATTACCAAAAATATTAACCCACTTATCTTACGAGCATTCGCACACTCGCAAGTTCCCAAAATACTAATTTTTCAGCATTTCTGCTTTTCGGCTTTCGCCGATCTAGTCTATGAGAGGGTGTCAGCTACACACCAATTTGCAACGATTCATTGACGAGATCCACGCACGAACTGCCAACAATCATATTACGACCAGGTTAATCTAACTACCGAAACGAACTACATATTAACCCCTTACCCTATTCGACCAACAACCCCTTAGGCACTAGCAATCCTACCTTTGCCGAAGCTAGCGACTAGATTTAGATCCAGTTGTTCCACTTATCCAAGCCCTTGATCAGTAGCCTCTAGATCAGACCATCATCAAGATAAAATGGTTATCAAAACCCCTTAGGGCTACAAGTCCAAAACGACAGCCTCCCTATCCTTTAGGGATTTCAGCTTTTTCTTAAATACGAAATAAAGACTAGGTTGAAATGACTTACCACCGATTCCTTCAGTCAACAATTCCCCCTTAATCCCACTCAATTCTGATGCCGATCTAAGCCCTCAAATGATAGCAAAAGCTGAGCCTTCAGTGATCTCAATATTCGACTAAGTCCCTAGGAGTGGAGTTTTCGGCTTTTCTCTTGTAACTGTATACAAAAGATGAAATAGAAGGGTTTTTCTGTGGTCTTGTCGACAGAAACTTGAGGTTTAGAGAACTAAAAAATCGGTCAAGAATGATGAAAAAGATGAGAGAATTGGCTAGGAGAAATCGTCTTAGAAGAAAGTATGGCTTTCGGGATTTCAGCTTTTTATGGCAAATGGCTATGAGGGTTTAGGATCGTCTGAAGGAAAAGATGGAGATGAACAGGAAGATAGAGAGATTTGGCTATAGAGAAAAGAAGAAAAAGAAAAAGTTGATGGAGAGAGGAGAAAAAGAAAAGAAGAGGAGAATAGTCAGGAAACGGATCAACTTACCCCTAATGTCGATTTTATACTGGCACTTAACCTAGCCGAAACTTCCTATGCTAGAGGCCCTTGGCCGGCCAACTCTTGCTCCTTGATCAACTCCTAAATCTTCTCCTTTATCAGCTCCTAAATCCTCTCCCTTATCAACCCCTAAATCCTCTCCCTTATCAGCTCCTAAATCTTCTCCTGACAGCCTTTCACTTCAGTTCCACTGCTTACCTTTTCTGTACATAAAAATTAATATCACTAATTTGCTTACCTTGCGACTCGAACCTTTGCTCCCCTTGGTCATCCACACGCCACCTCTAAAGCCCCCAAGTGGCGTCACATGCCAACTTACCACAGGCTTCCTTGTGCTTTGTTTTATCCAATTAATACTTAAAAGCCCAGTTAATCCAGAACCTCTTTTTCCTATGGATTAAAATTACTTAAAATTACCGGGTTTTAGCTTAAGCTTGGGCCTTCTAAAGGCCCACTAACATAATTAAATCTACAGCCACACAGACAGAACACAGAAATTTTAAATTTTCCAACATACACAGAATTCCCAAAAATTGGGGCATTACAACTCTACCCTCCTTAAAGAAATTTCGTCCTCGAAATTTACCTGATCTAAACAGATGAGGGTATTGCTGTTGCATCGCCTCTTTCGGCTCTCAAGTAGCTTCCTCTCTGCCATGATTACGCCAAAGCACTTTCACTAACGAGACAGATTTCCTTCTGAGAACCTTAACATCTAGTGTCAATATCTGCACAGGCTCCTCCTCAAAGGTCAAATCAGTCAGAACATCAATTTCTGCAACTGGCACGACATGAGCAGGGTCAGAGCGATAATGCCTTAACATGGAGACGTGAAAAACATTGTGAATCCTGTCTAGCTCTAGAGGCAATTCCAATTGATAAGCCACAGGGCCTGCTCGCTTCAAAACCCGATAAGGCCCAATGAACCGCGGACTCAACTTGCCCTTCTTACCAAACTGTAATATCTTCTTCCAAGGTGAAACCTTGAAGAAAACCATATCACCTTCCGAGTACTCAATCTTCTTACGATTCAAATCTGCATACGACTTTTGCCTATTAGAAGCTTCCTTTAATCGATCCCTAATTATTCTGACCTTATCCTCAGCATCAGCTACCAATTCTGGTCCAAAAACTTGTCGCTCTCCTAGTTTAGTCCAACCACTAGGTGTACGACACTTCCGTCCATACAGTGCTTCATACGGTGCCATTCGAATACTCGCCTGGTAACTGTTATTATAAGCAAATTCTGCCAATGGCAAGTAATCCTCCCAACTACCTCGAAAGTCAATCACGCATCCTCTCAACATGTCCTCTAGAATCTGAATAACCCTTTCCGACTGACCATCAGTTTGGGGATGGAAAGCCGTACTAAAGTTCAATCGCGTCCCCAACGCCTCATGCAACTTTTGCCAAAACCGAGATGAGAATATGGGATCCCGGTCAGAGATAATCGAAACTGGGACTCCACGAAGTCGCACAATCTCCGCCACATACAGCTTGGCTAACTTTTGAAGTGAGAAGTCAGTACGTACAAGTATGAATTAGGCTGATTTGGTCAACCTATCCACAATCATCCACTCACAAAGTCAAAGTCAATCCACTCACAAAGTCCATGGTGTCAAAGGCAACCCACTCACAAAGTCCATGGTTACCCTCTCCCACTTCCAAAGTGGTATCTTCACCAACTGTAACAGTCCAGAAGGTAATTGATGCTCAGCTTTCACTTGTTGGCATGTCAGACATTTTCCTATGAACTCTGTTACTTCTCGTTTAAGTCCAGGCCACCAGTACAATTCTCGCAAGTCGTGATACAATTTATTCCCTCCAGGATGCATAGCACAAAGCCCCCCATGAGCTTCCTTCAATATTGCCTGCCTCAAGTTAGAGTCCTTCGGAACACAAATTCTTTCTCGGAAACACAGAACTCCTTCGCCATTTAACCCAAACTCAGAAGTTTTCCCTTTCTTAACTTGTTGAAAATGAGCAACCAAAGACTCATCGTTCAACTGACTTTCCTTAATATGATCCACCCAGGTTAGCCTTACTTGCAACTCAGCCAACAAACTTCCATCATCATACAGACTCAGACGAGCAAACATTAATCTCAAATCAGATATAGTTCTACGGCTTAGAGCGTCGGGTACCACATTAGCCTTGTCTGGGTGATACTTGATCGAACAGTCATAATCCTAAAGCAATTCAACCCATCTCCTTTGCCTAAGGTTCAGCTCCTTCTGAGTCAACAAATACTTAAGACTCTTGTGGTCTGTGTATATAATACAACTTTCTCTGTACAAGTAATGTCTCCAAATCTTAAATGCAAATATCACTTCCGCCAACTCCAAATCATGAACAGGATAGTTCCCTTCGTGAGTCTTAAGCTGTCGTGATGCATATGCAACCACCTTACCCTCTTGCATTAACACACAACCCAAACCTACATGTGATGCGTCACTGTACACAGTAAAATCCTTTCCAGACTCTGGCTGAATTAACACAGGTGCTTCAGTCAGAACTTTCTTCAATTTTTCAAAAGCTTCCTGCTGGGTCTCAATCCATACAAACGGTACTCCTTTCCTTATGAGTTTTGTCAGAGGTGCTGCCATCACAGAAAAACCTTCCACAAACCTTCTGTAGTATCCTGCCAGTCCTAGAAAACTCTGTATTCCCGACACTGACCTAGGCGGCTTCCACTCCAAAATCGCTTCAATTTTCTGAGGATCAACCTTAATCCCCTCACCAAAGACCACATGAACTAAGAAGGTTACTTCCTTCAACCAAAATTCACACTTGCTGAACTTCGTATAAAGTTCCTTCTCCCTTAACACTTGCAGCACTATACGGAGATGCTCATCATGTTTCACTTCCGCTTCAGAATATACCAGGATATCGTCAATAAAGACAACCACGAACTAATCCAAAAATGGTTGGAACACACGATTCATCAGATCCATAAATGCTGCAAGAGCGTTCGTCAGTCTAAATGGCATAACCAGAAACTCGTAATGACTGTACCGAGTCCTGAATGCCGCCTTATGGATATCTGTCTCATTGACCCTTAATTGATGATATCCAGATTGAAGGTCAACTTTTGAAAATACAAACGTTCCTCTAAGCTGGTCAAGCAGATCATTAATCCTTGGCAGTGGATACTTATTCTTAATCGTCAGTTTGTTCAACTGGAGATAATTGATACACATCCGCATCGTACCATCTTTCTTTTTCACGAATAACACCGGTGCTCCCTATGGAAACACACTTGGCCTAATGAAGCCCCTATCCAACAACTCCTGAATTTGTGCCTTTAACTCCACTAACTCCTTCGGTGCCATCCTATACAGTGCGATGGAAACGGGCGCCATTCCAGTCAACAAGTCAATTCCAAACTCAACTTCCCGGTTCGGAGGCAATCTTGGAAGCTCTTCCTGAAAAACATCTTGGAACTGCTTTACGGTCCTAACCTTATCCACTGTTAATCCCTTCTCTTTCGACTGACTTACAAATTCCAAATAGGCCTCACAACCCTTCCGAATCCACTTTTCGGCTCTTAATGCCAACACCACATTGGACAAATAATCCCTACGTTCCCCTATCACCATAACCTCCTCACCTTCCGCAGTCCTTAACACCATTCGCTTAGTTGTACAATCCAGAGTCGCCTTATGCTTAACAAGCCAGTCCATTCCCAAAATGAGGTCAAATTCCCTGAATGGTAACTCCATCAGATCTCCAGGGAAAGCCCTACCTTGAGTTTCTAAGAGTACATCCCTATACAGTTTTTCTACCCTAATCGAGTTACCCAAAGGACTTAGCACAGATACCCCACTCACAATCTTCTCAGAGTGCACACCCAATGACCCAGATATGGCACATGCAACATAAGAATGAGTAGATCCAATATCCACCAAAGTAGTATACGGCATGCTAGAAACCAAAAACAAACCCGTTATGACGTCAGGTGCGTCGCCCTCCTCTCGACGACAAGCTGCATTCACCAACGTTGTCTGTCGAGCATCAGCATTTCCGGCACCCCTGCCAGGTGCCCCTCGACCTCGACCATTTCCATTTCCATTCCTACCTTGCCCACATCCTCTCGGGGGTTGTGGTCCACCTCTCATGGGTTGAGCAACCCTTTGTACCGCAACCTGAGCCTGATCATCTCTCTGCGGACAGTCCTTAACTCTATGCTCCATAGATCCGCATCGAAAACAAGCACCGGAACATTTCCTACACTCGCCCAAATGTACCTTACCATAGTCTCCACAGATTGGTGGTCTAACCATATTCATCGGTACTACTCGAACCGGTTCCTCCACTCTTCCTCTCTTAACATTCCTATTAGCTCCACCCGAGGGTCTTGAATTCCTCCGAAAACAGTTCTGATCCTTCTCCCGATTCTACTTTTCAGCCCACTTAACCTTCTCAGCTATCTTTGCCTTCTCCACCAAGACGGCAGAGTCCCGCTCCCTCTGCGGAGCAATCAACACCCTAAGGTCATCCCTAAGACCATCCTCAAAGCGCACACTACGCTCATATTCCGTAGCGACTATGCCCACGGTATACCGGCTCAGCCTCAGAAACTCGGCCTCGTACTCAGCAATTGTTTTACCTCATTGCAACAGATTTAAGAATTCCTTTCTGCGAGCGTCCCATAACTTGCCCCAACGTACTTCCCTTTAAAGGCCGTCTTAAACAGCTCCCAAGTGACCCTATCAGCTGGGGTCCCTTCCCTCACAGTGAGCCACCACTGATAGGCCTCGTCTCGCAGCAACGACACGGCTCCTTTCAGCTTCTGCTCCACCGAGCTGTCCAAGTCATCCATAATCCATTCCATGGCCTCTAACCAATACTCCACCATATTCGAGGCTACACCAGACACGCCCTTAAAGAACTCCGCTTCGTTAGCCCGAAGTCGTTCAGAAATAGATCCCCGAATTTCGTTTCCTGTACTTGCCCCGGCAACCTTTTCCAGAACACGAAGTATTGCCTGTGACAAGGCATCATCCCCGGCACCGCAGTCATGAGACTCCACCTCCGTTGCCAGTGGTACCGGTGCATCCGCCACCGGCATATGTCCCAAAGATGAAGATCTCGCTCGAGCACTTCCTCGGCCCCTTCCATGGCCTCTTCCACGAGCGGCTCTTGTACTCATATCGTATTATCTAATTACTAATTTTTATGCATTAATTCAATATTCCAGTGTTTATTACCGATGTTTTATGAATCAGACAGTAATTCAAAGTTTGTTTTCGCAGAATCGAAGTCTAACTACAGTTTCAGTCTCTTATCAAATTTTCCTATGGTTTCAGTATCATCCTATCCTAGTAGGATTTCAGTACAAATAGATATTTTAGAAAAATATTTAGAGAAGTTCAGAGTAATACTTACAGGCTTGGGCCGAAGATTCGGAATGCCACCTTCCAACGATCTAAATTTTGAAAAACAAGTTTTTTTTTAAATTTTGTTTTTGAAAATCTTTGTTTTTGTAAACCCATTCTAAAGCCGAGTTGTTGCAACTTGGCTCTGATACCACTAAATGTAACACCCCAAACTCTGCCCAGACGTTATGGCCGGATCCGACACGCCACATCGAAGCGTTCAAAACATTTTAGGTTCTTGTTCTAAAAAAAACTTACTTAGCGTTTGAAAAGACAATTTTAGTGGAGGTTAAAATGAATGGAAGCTGCGCACCAGGTAGGAAACCGGAAAAGAAGAGGTGAGTCCGTCGGACTGCTTAAGTACCAAGCTCCCTTCGGATCCAATCCTAGACATGCACACCGCCATTGCCACACTCTAACATTGTGTATACTTTTAGGTTACCAAGGTAATTATGTTCGTTTTAAAAAATATTTGAATTTGGAAAACGTTATCATAGCGGAAGCCTTGCTTGTAATCATGTTATGTTGAAATCAATTTATGTTTTTGAAAGCACGTCTTAGATCCACCCAATTTTGATAGTTAAAATAAATTAGGTTCGTCATAATAAAATATAAATCAAAACCATAAAATAATTGAGCGGCCTTATTACATTAAAAAAAACCAAAACCATAAATAAAAATGAAAGGATGTCCAGTTCATCTGAAAGAAACCAAATTTGCAGACTCGTGTGGCCACTCTGAATCCCTCACAGCTCCAAGCCCACTATGGTTGGGGATCACCTGCGTGGATGAAAAAGAAGGGGTGAGTTTTTGGGAAACTTAGTGTGTAAGTTAACCCAACCATAGCCTATATCAACTCAAACCACAGAAACATAATCAGTTGCCCATAGCCCAGAACAGAAGTCAGAATAGAGCCCATAGGCCCATAACAGAACAGAACAAATATCACATGTTATGCAAAACCGAAACCCATCCAACCATATTCACCCCCATACCAACCTTTCACCATGTGGGGAGAGTACTCGACCCACCCAACCGCTACACGCCACAGAAATATGCAGCATGGCTGCCAGAACAGATAATGTGATAGAGTCACCAGAACAGATAATTGTGGCAGAGCCACCAGAACAGATGTATGTGGCAGAGCCACCAGATCAGATAATTGTGGCATAGCCACCAGGATGCTTCCTCCATAATATAACCCATGTGACAGCCCAAAGTTGACCCTAGTCGGGAAGTGGCTTCGGGACCGCTAAACCGAGTCACCGAAATGTTTGAATGTGATACTTATTGTCTAGAATATGTAATTATGAATGTGTGAAAATTTCAAGCTTCAATTTGGTTGATTTCATGTGAATTTAGTCAATAGGACTTATGTGAGAAAATTCTAAAATGTGATAGGTCAATGTGTAAGGACCTATTAGTGCATGTGGACAAAGGGGGGACTTGCATGTCAAATTTCCCCCCCCTAATGAGTAGTGGCCGGCCATGACAAATAATGATGGGCAAAACATGTCATGAAACATGTTTTGTTAGTGGAAGAATAAAATAAGAAGTATGGGTAATAAAGAAATGGAAACAAAAGAAAAAAAAAATGTGTGTGTAGTGTTTGTTCCCCCCATTGCCGTGAGCTCAAGAGAAGAAAGGAGAAAAGTTTGTGTTCATCCTTTCTCACCTCCATTCTAGCCTAAATTAGAAAGAAAAAGAAAAAAGAAAAAAATTTCTCATCCTTTGGTTCATCCTTGGCCAAAGATTTTAAGGAGGAAAGAAGAAGAAAGGTGAAGAGATTCGGCCATGCATGTAGCTAGGCTAAGGTATGTTTGATGATGTTTCATGAGATGCATGCATGATTTAGTGGTTAGCTTGAGTTCTACCTAGCCCATGGTCTAAATCTTGCTATGTGATGGAAATGGCACTCGACCATGGATGCATCATTCTTGGTTGATGTTTGATGTTGTGGTGATGAGGTATGAGGATGAGTTAAGATTCGGCCTAGGTGGAGGTTGTGTTAATGCCATTGCATGCAAAATATGAAGCTTGTTAATGATGCATGTGATGATGGCTTGATGATTCTTGAACCTCCTTTTTAGCATTTTTGTGTGAGCACATATGTGCATTGGTTGCTAAAGGGAGAAGAATCGGCTAGCAAGATGTGTGCTAAGGCCGAATGTAACTTTGCATGTTGATGAGCAATGCATGTGTTAAATCGATAAAAAGGGGGAGGATGCTTTACTAGTGTGTATATGTGTGTATTAAGTGTTGAAATCGACCCCAAAAATGGACATGCATATTCGGCCAAGGGGAAAGAAATTAGCTAATATGTTGTGTTGATGCATGATTTTTGCATGTATGAGACTTTAATGTCTAATGTATGAATATGGGCTAAGTGCCTTGTGTTCATCTTTTGATGCCTAAATGATGAAATTAATTTATTTGTTTGATTAAGCTCAAGAGCAAAGGGGAAATAAATCCGATAAAGGGAAGGAAAAAGTGGTCGAATAGTTAGCGGGATCGTTCGACAACACCCGAGGTAAGTTCTTGAGTAAGAGAGCTTAAATTTCGATGTGATTAAATCATGCTCTATGTGTGGCTATTGAGCCGAATGTGCAAGGACAATATGTGCCTTGTGTTTGAGTTTCGTAAACGAAAATGAAATATGAATGTGCTATGAATTATTGTTAGATGTGCATGATTAATTGAATGCTGTCCGGGCTAAGTCCCGAAGGCTTTGTGCTAAGTGAATATATCCGGATTAAGATCCGAAGGCCTTTGTGCGAGATACTAAATCCGGGTTAAGTCCCGAAGGCATTCGTGCGAGTTATTAAATCCGGGTTAAGTCCCGAAGGCATTCGTGCGAGTTATTAAATCCGGGTTAAGTCCCGAAGGCATTCGTGCGAGTTGTTAAATCCGGGTTAAGTCCCGAAGGCATTCGTGCGAGTTATTAAATCCGGGTTAAGTCCCGAAGGCATTCGTGCGAGTTGTTAAATCCGGGTTATGTCCCGAAGGCATTGTGTGAGTTACTAAAACCGGGCTATGTCCCGAAGGCATTTGAACGAGGAGCTATATCCGGTTAAATTCCGAAGGTACGTGATTTGGTAATGAATGAGCTTGCTGTAAAATTCCAGCGAATACTCGAAAAACATCCCAATATGGGGATATGTTACGTATGTGTTAAATATTAATCGAGCCCTTACAAATAAATGTTCGCTCAGTTGATAAACGAGCTACCGGCCTTCGGCCAAGTTAGTTTATTGTGTATGTACATAAGGGTTGTTAATGTTGTGAAGCAAGTTTGATATCGGTAAATTGCGTATTATGAAATATTCCGTTTAGCTAAATGTGTGCTATTATTTGTGCATGCTGGAATTCCTTGCTCAAACTTACTAAGCATAAATTGCTTACTCGTTACATTGCTCCTCTGTTTTATAGATTTTTGGTTCTCCAGCTATCGGACTCGGGATCTTGAAGTCGAAGTCGCCCACACTATCAAAGGCTCTTTTGGGTACTATTTTGGTTGAATTTTGATATGGCATGTATAGGACTACCCATTGTTGTCTTTCGAGTACTTTATGAAATGTATAAGTGTACAGCCATGCGAAGATGGCTTGTAGAAGTGGAGTATGGCATTAGACCATTCGTATTTATGAATGTATAGATGGTTTCATGATGTAACTATGTTGGAATGGAAGTGTTGAGCAAATGATCAGCCACTAGAATGGCTAAGTATGATCATATGTGGGCTTATGTATGACAAGGCCCTAGTTGGTCCATGAAACCCCAAATTAGGTAAGGTTCACTTTGAAAACAGAAGCTGATAGCAGCAGTGGTGTGGATTGGAAAAATCACAAGAATTCGTAGGAGTGGAATTAAATAGTGAATAAATTATGTAATCGAACCTTGATGAATCTACTTTCATATGGAAGTAACGAAACAATTATAGGAACAGTACAAAAAGAGATATTCAGGTTCTTGTGGAACAGGGCCAGAACAGTTTCTGGATTCACTGTTCCGCCTTTGGAAATTCACTATAAATTGACCAGAGATAATTAGGGGTCATACCATATATGTATGGATTCCTCTCTGAGTCTAGTTTCCATAGAAACAAACGGCATCAGTATTGAAGCTCTGTGCAGAGAGATATCCCAGTCGTAATGGGAAAAGGTCAGTGTAGTCGACCCCTGTAACATGGGAGACTTTGACTAATAAACTGTACTAGTTGGCCCGACCAAAAATTCTAGAAAAAAATCCATAGGTGGGGACATGAGTCTAGTTTCAGGGAAAAATCACAAAACTGATTTTTGAGTTGTGAAACTCAAGATATGATTTTTGAAGCGACTAGTACTCAGACTGGGCAGTGTCTGGAAAATTTTTTCAAAGTTTGTTAACATCTCGTGTCCGACTCCGGTGTCGGTCTCGGGTTCGGGGTGTTACATTTTATTGGTATCAGAGCTACGGTTTAGTCGATTCTAGGACTACCGTAATGTTTTGGGTCTAGCTATACATGCCATTTTATGTGATTACTTGATAGTGTGGTGATTTCCGACAATTGTAAATGTGTTTATTTATAGTAATGGATCCCGATCGTGACCGAGAGGTAGCTGGTGATCTTGAGAGTGTAGCGCATGCTCCCGCACAAGGGACAGTGCCGGCAAACTCTCAACCTAATGCTAGTAATCAGAATGATGAAGCTAGACAAGCATTCTATAGCGTGATGAATGATTGGTTTAACCAATACATTCGAACTAATATGGCTGTTCCACAACCTCCATTCCCGAACAAATACTACCCCCGCACCTACAATACCTCCGGTAACGGACCAAATAAGGTCACATAAGCCCCAGTTGACAGAATCCGAAAACATGGGGCTACTGAATTTAAGGCTATGGATAGCGATGATGCCGAGCAAGCTGAATTTTGGCTGGACAACACTATCCGGGTACTCGATGAGCTATCTTGTACACCCGATGAATGCCTAAAGTGTGCTATCTCCTTGCTACGTGATTCTGCCTACTATTGGTGGAGTACTCTGACTTCTATTGTGCCCCGAGAGCAAGTAACTTGGGAGTTTTTCCAAACTGAGTTTCGGAAAAAGTATATCAGTCAGAGATTTGTTGATCAAAAACGGAAGGAATTTCTTGAGCTTAAGCAAGGCTCCATGTCGGTTACTGATTACGAGCGAAAATTTGTTAGACTTAGCAAATACGCTCGGGAATGTGTTTCGTCCGAAGCTGTTATGTGTAAACGCTTCGAGGATGGGCTGAATGAAGATATAAAAATGTTCGTTGGCGTTCTTGAAATACAAGAGTTCGTGGTACTTGTTGAACGAGCTTGTAAAGCCGAAGAGCTTAGAAAAGAAAAGCAAAGAGTTGATGAGGGAACTGGAGAGTTTCATAAAACATCCTCGGGGAGGTCTCTTCAACAGACATCGAAGAGATTTCGAGATGATGCGGGCTAGTTTAGAGGCACTTCGGGCCTTTTTGGACGAGATCGTGATCGACCCCCTGTGGGTACACGAGGCACTTCGGTCGCCAGTGTTGGGAATGAACGTCGAGACAGGACGAAATGCCGATATTGCGGTAAATGGCATTCGGGGAGTTGTAGATTTCCTGACCGCTCCTGTTACAAATGCGGATCAGTGGACCACTTCATTAAAGATTGCCCGAGGTTGTCGGGACAGAATGCAAATCAGAGTGGGAGACCGGGTGCTACCACTGCTCGAGGTAGACCATCTGGAAATATGGCAATGCTGGTGGTGGTCAGAGAGGATCTAGAGATGATATAACCAGATCCGAAGCCCGTGCGCCTGCTAGAGCTTATGCTATACGTGCCCGCGAGGATGCTTCTTCGCCTGATGTTATTACCGGTACATTCACCCTCTTTGATACTAATGTAATTGCTTTGATTGACCCCGGTTCTACTCATTCTTACATATGTGAAACCTTAGCATCCAGTAAGACTTTACCTATTGAGTCTACTGAGTTCGTAATTCGGGTGTCAAATCCCTTGGGTCGTTACGTGCTTGTCGACAAAGTGTGTAAGAAATGTCCCCTGGAAATTCGAGGTTCCTGTTTTCCAGCGGACTTGATGCTTTTGCCGTTTGATAAATTTGATGTTATCCTTGGGTTGGATTGGTTGACCGCGCATGATGCGATTGTGAATTGCAAGAGCAAGACTATTGATTTGAGGTGCGCAAATAACGAAGTAGTCCGAATTGAGTCTGCGGACTTGGAGGGGATGCCAGCTGTAATATCAGCAATGTTGGCACAGAAATATGTAAGAAAAGGGTGCGAAGCATACCTTGCATATGTGCTTGATGACATTTTGGTCTATTCAAGAGATGAGACCGAACATGCTGGGCATCTGAGGCTAGTGCTGCAAATTTTGTGGGATAAGCAGTTATATGCTAAGTTCAGTAAGTGTGAGTTCTGGTTAAGAGAGGTTAGCTTCTTGGGTCATGTGGTATCCGCGTCGGGTATTCGAGTTGACCCGAACAAAATTTCAGCCATACTTGACTGGAAGCCTCCGAGAAATATTACTGAAGTTCGGAGCTTTTTGGGGCTCGCCGGTTATTACCGACGATTTGTGAAAGGTTTCTCGATGATAGCCACACCAATGACGAAGCTACTTCAAAAGGATGTTAAGTTCGAGTGGACGGAGAAATGTCAGAAAAGTTTCAACCAACTGAAAACTCATTTGACTGAAGCTCCAATTTTGGTGCAACCCGAATCAGGTAAAGAGTTTGTCATTTATAGTGACGCATCCCTACTTGGGTTGGGTTGCGTATTGATGCAAGAAGGTCGAGTCGTGGCCTATGCGTCGAGACAATTGAAGCCACACGAGAGGAATTATCCGACCCATGATCTCGAACTAGCTGCCATCGTGTTTGCTTTAAAAATATGGCGACATTATCGTTTGGTGAGAAGTGCCATGTATTTTCGGATCACAAAAGTCTCAAATATTTGATGACTCAACGAGACTTGAATCTGCGACAAAGACGTTGGCTTGAGTTGTTGAAAGATTACGAGCTTGTCATTGATTACCACCCGGGAAAGGCTAACGTGGTTGCAGACGCCTTAAGCCGGAAGTCATTGTTTGCTTTACGAGCGATGAACGTGCATTTGTCTGTTCTACCAGACAGTGTGTTAGTAGCTGAATTAAAAGCTAAACCATTATTGACTCACCAAATTCGTGAAGCTCAGAAAGTCGATGATGAATTGGTTGCAAAACGGGCTAAGTGTTTTCCGAACGAGGAATCGGAGTTTCAAATTGATGATGATGATTGTTTGAGGATCAGAAATCGTTTGTGTGTTCCAAGGAATTCGGAACTCATTTCGATGATTCTGAACGAAGCCCATTGTAGCCGAATGTCAATTCACCCGGGGAGTACGAAAATGTACAACGATTTGAAACGTCAATTTTGGTGGCATGGTATGAAACGGGACATCTCCGACTTTGTTTCGAGATGTTTAGTATGTCAACAAGTGAAAGCGGAACATCAAGTGCTTTCAGGATTACTCCAGCCGATCATGATACCCGAGTGGAAATGGGATCGAGTCACAATGGACTTTGTGTCCGGACTGCCCTTGTCAGCAAGTAAGAGGGTTGCGATATGGGTTATTGTTGATAGACTGACTAAGTCGGCTCATTTCATCCCCGTACGTACGGATTTTTCATTGGATAAACTAGCTGAATTGTACGTTTATCAAATTGTGAGATTACACGGGGTACCTGTTTCTATCGTGTCGGATAGAGATCCGAGATTCACCTCACAATTTTGGAAGAAATTGCAAGAAGCTCTGGGTACTAAGCTGCATTTAGCACTGCTTTTCACCCCCAAACCGATGGTCAATCCGAGCGGATAATTCAGATACTTGAGGATATGTTGAGATGTTGCATCCTCGAGTTCAGTAGTTCATGGGAATGGTATTTACCTTTGATTGAATTCGCTTACAACAATAGTTTTCAATCAAGTATTAAGATGGCACCTTATGAGGTTTTGTACGGTCGTAAATGCCGTACACCATTGTTTTGGACCGAGCTCGGTGAAAGTAAAATTTTCGGAGTTGATTTGATTAAAGATGCTGAGCAGAAAGTAAAGGTAATCCGTGAAAGTCTGAAGGTAGCCACGGATCGTCAGAAGTCGTACGCAGATTTGAAACGAAAAGACATCGAGTATCAGGTGGGAGACAAGGTGTTCCTTAAGGTTTCCCCTTGGAAAAAGATACTCAGGTTTGGCCGTAAGGGCAAGTTGAGCCCAAGATTCATTGGGCCGTACGAAATCTCCGAACGAGTTGGTCCGGTTGCGTATAGATTGATTTTGCCCCCGGAGCTTGAAAAGATTCATGACGTCTTTCATGTTTCGATGCTTCGACGCTATCGATCTGATCCATCGCATATAATTAGCCCATCGGAGGTTGAAATTCAAGTCGACATGAGCTATGAAGAAGAACCGATGCGTATCCTAGCTCGTGAAGTGAAGGAGTTGCGAAACAAAAGAGTTCCGCTAGTAAAGGTGTTATGGCTCAAACACGGGATCGAGGAAGCTACTTGGGAGACCGAGAGCTCGATGAAAGAACGATACCCAAACCTATTTACCGGTAAGATTTTCGGGGACGAAAATTTCTTAAGTGGGGGAGAGTTGTGACAGCCCAAAGTTGACCCTAGTCGGGAAGTGGCTTCGGGACCGCTAAACCGAGTCACCGAAATGTTTGAATGTGATACTTATTGTCTAGAATATGTAATTATGAATGTGTGAAAATTTCAAGCTTCAATTTGGTTGATTTCATGTGAATTTAGTCAATAGGACTTATGTGAGAAAATTCTAAAATGTGATAGGTCAATGTGTAAGGACCTATTAGTGCATGTGGACAAAGGGGGGACTTGCATGTCAAATTTCCCCCCCCTAATGAGTAGTGGCCGGCCATGACAAATAATGATGGGCAAAACATGTCATGAAACATGTTTTGTTAGTGGAAGAATAAAATAAGAAGTATGGGTAATAAAGAAATGGAAACAAAAGAAAAAAAAATGTGTGTGTAGTGTTTGTTCCCCCCATTGCCGTGAGCTCAAGAGAAGAAAGGAGAAAAGTTTGTGTTCATCCTTTCTCACCTCCATTCTAGCCTAAATTAGAAAGAAAAAGAAAAAAGAAAAAAATTTCTCATCCTTTGGTTCATCCTTGGCCAAAGATTTTAAGGAGGAAAGAAGAAGAAAGGTGAAGAGATTCGGCCATGCATGTAGCTAGGCTAAGGTATGTTTGATGATGTTTCATGAGATGCATGCATGATTTAGTGGTTAGCTTGAGTTCTACCTAGCCCATGGTCTAAATCTTGCTATGTGATGGAAATGGCACTCGACCATGGATGCATCATTCTTGGTTGATGTTTGATGTTGTGGTGATGAGGTATGAGGATGAGTTAAGATTCGGCCTAGGTGGAGGTTGTGTTAATGCCATTGCATGCAAAATATGAAGCTTGTTAATGATGCATGTGATGATGGCTTGATGATTCTTGAACCTCCTTTTTAGCATTTTTGTGTGAGCACATATGTGCATTGGTTGCTAAAGGGAGAAGAATCGGCTAGCAAGATGTGTGCTAAGGCCGAATGTAACTTTGCATGTTGATGAGCAATGCATGTGTTAAATCGATAAAAAGGGGGAGGATGCTTTACTAGTGTGTATATGTGTGTATTAAGTGTTGAAATCGACCCCAAAAATGGACATGCATATTCGGCCAAGGGGAAAGAAATTAGCTAATATGTTGTGTTGATGCATGATTTTTGCATGTATGAGACTTTAATGTCTAATGTATGAATATGGGCTAAGTGCCTTGTGTTCATCTTTTGATGCCTAAATGATGAAATTAATTTATTTGTTTGATTAAGCTCAAGAGCAAAGGGGAAATAAATCCGATAAAGGGAAGGAAAAAGTGGTCGAATAGTTAGCGGGATCGTTCGACAACACCCGAGGTAAGTTCTTGAGTAAGAGAGCTTAAATTTCGATGTGATTAAATCATGCTCTATGTGTGGCTATTGAGCCGAATGTGCAAGGACAATATGTGCCTTGTGTTTGAGTTTCGTAAACGAAAATGAAATATGAATGTGCTATGAATTATTGTTAGATGTGCATGATTAATTGAATGCTGTCCGGGCTAAGTCCCGAAGGCTTTGTGCTAAGTGAATATATCCGGATTAAGATCCGAAGGCCTTTGTGCGAGATACTAAATCCGGGTTAAGTCCCGAAGGCATTCGTGCGAGTTATTAAATCCGGGTTAAGTCCCGAAGGCATTCGTGCGAGTTATTAAATCCGGGTTAAGTCCCGAAGGCATTCGTGCGAGTTGTTAAATCCGGGTTAAGTCCCGAAGGCATTCGTGCGAGTTATTAAATCCGGGTTAAGTCCCGAAGGCATTCGTGCGAGTTGTTAAATCCGGGTTATGTCCCGAAGGCATTGTGTGAGTTACTAAAACCGGGCTATGTCCCGAAGGCATTTGAACGAGGAGCTATATCCGGTTAAATTCCGAAGGTACGTGATTTGGTAATGAATGAGCTTGCTGTAAAATTCCAGCGAATACTCGAAAAACATCCCAATATGGGGATATGTTACGTATGTGTTAAATATTAATCGAGCCCTTACAAATAAATGTTCGCTCAGTTGATAAACGAGCTACCGGCCTTCGGCCAAGTTAGTTTATTGTGTATGTACATAAGGGTTGTTAATGTTGTGAAGCAAGTTTGATATCGGTAAATTGCGTATTATGAAATATTCCGTTTAGCTAAATGTGTGCTATTATTTGTGCATGCTGGAATTCCTTGCTCAAACTTACTAAGCATAAATTGCTTACTCGTTACATTGCTCCTCTGTTTTATAGATTTTTGGTTCTCCAGCTATCGGACTCGGGATCTTGAAGTCGAAGTCGCCCACACTATCAAAGGCTCTTTTGGGTACTATTTTGGTTGAATTTTGATATGGCATGTATAGGACTACCCATTGTTGTCTTTCGAGTACTTTATGAAATGTATAAGTGTACAGCCATGCGAAGATGGCTTGTAGAAGTGGAGTATGGCATTAGACCATTCGTATTTATGAATGTATAGATGGTTTCATGATGTAACTATGTTGGAATGGAAGTGTTGAGCAAATGATCAGCCACTAGAATGGCTAAGTATGATCATATGTGGGCTTATGTATGACAAGGCCCTAGTTGGTCCATGAAACCCCAAATTAGGTAAGGTTCACTTTGAAAACAGAAGCTGATAGCAGCAGTGGTGTGGATTGGAAAAATCACAAGAATTCGTAGGAGTGGAATTAAATAGTGAATAAATTATGTAATCGAACCTTGATGAATCTACTTTCATATGGAAGTAACGAAACAATTATAGGAACAGTACAAAAAGAGATATTCAGGTTCTTGTGGAACAGGGCCAGAACAGTTTCTGGATTCACTGTTCCGCCTTTGGAAATTCACTATAAATTGACCAGAGATAATTAGGGGTCATACCATATATGTATGGATTCCTCTCTGAGTCTAGTTTCCATAGAAACAAACGGCATCAGTATTGAAGCTCTGTGCAGAGAGATATCCCAGTCGTAATGGGAAAAGGTCAGTGTAGTCGACCCCTGTAACATGGGAGACTTTGACTAATAAACTGTACTAGTTGGCCCGACCAAAAATTCTAGAAAAAAATCCATAGGTGGGGACATGAGTCTAGTTTCAGGGAAAAATCACAAAACTGATTTTTGAGTTGTGAAACTCAAGATATGATTTTTGAAGCGACTAGTACTCAGACTGGGCAGTGTCTGGAAAATTTTTTCAAAGTTTGTTAACATCTCGTGTCCGACTCCGGTGTCGGTCTCGGGTTCGGGGTGTTACAACCCATGTCCCCATGTAACAGATATGCAATCATGGCATACATCATACAGAATTGAATCATCATGCTTTTCAGTCAAAAGTAACCCTAGGGGTATAATGGTAATTTTTGCGCTTAGGGGTATATTAGTAATTTCCATACATAGGGGTATTCAAGTAATTTAACTATTTTAGGGTTTCCATGCATATTTCTACCATTTACGTACTAACAAAAACACTTACTACGTATACTTACCGAATTGGGCCCCGTTGGCCCATTAACCCGATTTTGGCCCGTTAAGCCCAAAATATCATTAATGCACGAAATTGCACGTACCGTAGTTTTATCACTTTAGATTACCAAAAATATTAACCCACTTATCTTACGAGCATTCGCACACTCGCAAGTTCCCAAAATACTAATTTTTCGGCATTTCGACTTTTCAGCTTTCACCGATCTAGTCTATGAGAGGATGTCAGTTACACACCTATTTGCAATGATTCATTGACGAGATCCACGGACGAACTTCCTAAAATCATATTACTACCACGTTAATCTAACTATCGAAACGAACTACATATTAACCCCTTACCCTATTCGACCAACAACCCCTTAGGCACTAGCAATCCTACCTTTGCCGAAGCTAACGACTAGATTTAGATCCAGTTGTTCCCCTTGTCAAAACCCTTGATCAGCAGCCTCTAGATCATACTATCATCAAGATAAAACGGTTATCACAACCCCTTAGGGCTACAAGTCCAAAATGACAGCCTCCCTATCCTTTAGGAATTTCAGCTTTTTCTAAAATACGAAATAAAGACTAGGTTGAAAAGACTTACCACCGATTCCTTCAGTCAACAATTCCCCCTTAATCCCCACTCAATTATGATGCCGATCTAAGCCCTCAAATGATAGCAAAAGCTGAGCCTTCAGTGATCTCAATATTCGACTAAGTCCCTAGGAGTGGAGTTTTCGGCTTTTCTCTTGTAACTGTGTAACGAAAGATGAAATAGGAGGGTTTTGCTGTGGTATTGTCGAAAGAAACTTGAGGTTTAAAGAACTAAAGAATCGGTCAATAATGATGAAAACGATGAGAGAATTGGTTAGGAGAAATCGTCACAGAAGAAAGTATGGTTTTCGGGATTTTGGCTTTTTATGGCAAATGGCTATGAGGGTTTAGGATCGTCTAAAAAAAACATGGAGATGAACAGGAATATAGAGAGATTTGGCTATAGAGAAAAGAAAAAAAAGAAAAAGTTGATGGAGAGAGGAGAAAAAGAAAAGAAGAGGAGAATAGTCAAGAAACGTCACAACTTACCCCTAATGCCGATTTTATACTAGCACTTAACCTAGCCGAAATTTCCTATGCTAGAGGCCCTTGGCCGGCCAACTCTTGCTCCTTGATCAACTCCTAAATCTTCTCCTTTATCAGCTTCTAAATCCTGTCCCTTATCAACCCCTAAATCCTCTCCCTTATCAGCTCCTAAATCTTCTCCTAACAGCCTTTCACTTCAGTTCCACTCTTACATTTTCTGTACATAAAAATTAATATCACTAATTTGCTTACCTTGCGACTCGAACCTTTGCTCCCCTTGGTCATCCACACGCCACCTCTAAAGCCCCCAAGTGGCGTCACATACCAACTTACCACAGGCTTCCTTGTGCTTTATTTTACCCAATTAATACTTAAAAGCCTAGTTAATCCAGAACCCCTTTTTCCTATGGATTAGAATTACTTAAAATTACCGGGTTTTAGCTTAAGCTTAGGCCTTCTAAAGGCCCACTAACATAATTAAACCTACACCCACGCAGACAGAACACAGAAATTTTAAATTTTCCAACCTACACAGAATTCCCAAAAATTAGGGCGTTACAAAATTCACGAGGTTAATTTGGTTAAAGAAGCCGAGGAAAAGGTAAATGTGATTCGAGATTGTTTGAAAGTTGCTTCACATAGACAAAAATCTTACGAAGATTTAAAAAGAAAAGAAATTGAGTATCAAATCAGTGATAAGGTATTTTTGAAAGTATCTCCTGGAAAAAGGTCTTGAGATTTGGTAGAAAAGGCAAATTAAGTCCTCATTTTATATGGCCATATGAGATCACCGAGAGAATATGGCCGGTTGCCTATCGATTGGCCTTACCATCCGAGTTGGAAAAAGATTCATGATGTGTTCCATGTGCCTATGTTACGTCGTTATCAATCAGTCCTTCACATGTGATTTCACTGATAGAAGTTAAGATTCAACCAGATATGACTTATGGTGAGGAATCGATTAAGATTTTGGCACGAGAAGTTAAACAATTGAGAAACAAAAGCATTGCCTTGGTGAAAGTGTTATGAAAAAGACATGGGGTTGAAGAGGCTACATGAGAGTCCGAGGAGGCCATGAGAAAACAATACCCAAACCTTTTTATCGGTAAGATTTTTGAGAATGAAAATCCCTATAGGGGGAGAGTTGTAATATCCCGAATTAGGGTCTAGTTGAAACAGTGGTATTGAGACCACAAATCTGAAACAGAAATAATTATTTCATGATTATTTGACGTCCATGATATAATTGCATGTTTGTGTAAAATTTTCATGAAAAAATTCTATGCCTAAAGTGTCCAATTTGAACTTAGGGATTAAATTGAATAAGTTGCAAAATTTGTGTTCTAGAAGCTTTAAGCATGAAATTGCATTGGATTATAAATTAGAAGGTCTTAAATATAATTTGACCAATTTCTATAATTTTAGACAAAAATGGGCATGAATAGGAAACTTTTGAACGAAATGACTAAGGGCATTTTGGTCGTTTGGTTAATAAAAGAATAAAAAGGGAAAAATAAGTCAAAAATCTTGTCCATCTTCCTCATTGCGTGCCAAAATTTCCAAGAGCCAAAATAAGTCAACTTTCCAAGCTTGATTGTAAGTGCTACCAAGCCCTGTTTTTATGTTCTTTACATTTTTGAGATTCTTGAAGCATGATCTACCCATTTCTAGCCATCTTTTAAAGTAGGGTTCGTGCCCATGTGTGACATGTTTGTATTTTGATGTTTAATGGAAGAATATAAAAGTTTGATGTGTGTTTAACATCTTTTACTAGGTGATTTTTGATAGAAATGCATGAAAAGAGCTTATTTGTAAAAGATGTAAAAATGAATAGTAAAAATATGAAATAAAGGAAAATATGGGCTGATATGAGCACGGTGTAGGTTCGGCTAGGCTTGGATAACCAAGAAAATGCATGCATTTCATTTTATGGGCCTAGGGACTAAACTGTAAATAAGTGAAAAGTTAAGGGTAAAAGGGTAATTTTACCAAAGTATGTTATGGGGTGATATGAGTAATGTGTGTATTGAACAAGTTAAATTTGGCATTATAGGTTAAGAAAAACGTGATTCGAGTCTTGATCAGGGGAAAAACAAGGTTTATGAGGATTAGACTCATTCCTATCATTTTGTACCAAGGTAAGTTCATTTGCAAATAATGCAATATATACCATAATTCAAATGCATTAATATTGCATGTATGGTAAGTATATATATAATTAATGTAATGCTGTACTATGTGTTTAGTGCTTAAATTTTATTATGAATTATGCTTGATTATTTCATGAGTATGTGATTGGTGCTATGGATATTGAAATCGACATTTCAAGCAAGCTCAACGGAAATATGGTATCAAAGAATCCTGTTTGAACCTTAGGAATAGTTTAGGATAAAAGTGACATGTCACTAGGAGTTATGTGATCTGAGCTCATGAGTTGCGGTCTAAGTTCAGGATATATGTGACACATGTTTTGGCATTCCAGGTACTGGTATTGTATGTCTACCGGTGGTTGGGTAGTCCAGCATGTCTTACGGATACCCGACAGCTTGTGTGAGCAGCCCTTGTAGCTACATCCTGACCGATAACTTGTGTGAGCTGACCTGTGAGTAGCTCGAAAGCGAGTAACATGTGATATATGATACGAGGTAGCGATGGCTATGTATAGGGCACTTAGGTTCAAGTTTCCGATGTATCCAATGGTATTCCAAGTGTTCAACGGGTAGTTCTAAGAGAAGTTAATGAGTAATCTTGATGAATACGTCAAAAACGGGAGAGTAAGTATTATGTGCAAGTGGGCAGACGTATGTACATTGAACTCATAAGAATGACATGAGATATGATGAACTTATGGTAAGAATATATATATACATGAAGAATAAGTTTAAGAGATTTCATAAAATTCAAGATTATGTTAATTATGTTAAATGTATGATTAATGATTGTTTAAGTTGCATTTTATTTGCATGTGAACTTACTAAGCTTTAATGCTTACCCATTTTCCTATCCATCTCTTATGGTGTTGCCAAGCTAGCTCAGGGATCAGAGGACGTTGGAGTTTTCGATCACACTATCAATTGAACATTTAGGTATAGTTAGTCTCATCATTTTGAGTAAGGCATGTATAAGGACTTGGTCTTTTTTTTATGTGTCATATTGGTTAGCCAAATGTGTTGGCTCATGATAATGTTATGATTCATTTTGTATATGGCCATGAGAGGTGGCTCATATTGATTATTTGGATTGTAACCCTAATTAGTTATGCATGCATGCAAATGTTTTTATGCTTGTTGTGGTTGTTTGATGGATGTGTGATGAGGCTTGTGGTTGATTATGTTAATGAGTGTAATGAATGGCATATATATTTAATGTATGAAATATGATTAATGAGTATGACAATAAAATGTGGTATAATGATGAATAGGTATGAAATTACTGGGAATGCCATAAGAAAGCCTAATGGTTTAAGTATGTGGTATGTTGACACTACCAAATCAAAATTTAACCATGGATATGTAACAGCCCGATTTAGACCCTATTCGGAACGGTGGTTTCGAGACCATGAATCTGAGTCAAAAAAATATTTTAAAATTATTTCCTGTGTTTATTATGTGTGAATTTATATCTGTGAAATTTTTGTATTTTAATTTTGCCATTTAAGTGCCGATTTAATAAAAACGGCTTAATAGCGCAAAATGAAAATTTGATGGTTAAATGTGAAAGGGTTGAATTGTTGTTGTCTTTTTAATTTGAGGTATTTATAATGCAATATAACCATTGTTAAAGTGATGGACGATTATAACCATGAATTGTAATCGTTTAAAGTTATAATAATATAAAACATAAAATTAAAAGCCATTTGTTCATCTTTTTTCCTATGACCGGATAACAAAAAGAAAGAAAAGAAATAAAGCTAAAGGCATTCGGCCATTGTTGAAGCTTGATTAAGGTATGTAACTAGCTAGATTTTTTTTATAATTTTTACATTTTTGAGATCGTTGTAGTGTAATGTACAAAGCCCATGCTTGAATTTTTTATTTTGATGAATATTTTTAGCTATGCCATTAATGAATAATTGAGCTTTGCAATGTTAGAGGATGAATTATGAAAGATATGTTTTGGGTTAATATGTTTTGTATTGGAATTTTTGATTATTTTGAGTAATTAGGGCTAAATTGCAAAAATAATAAATTAAGGGACTAAAATGTGACATAAATGAAATGTATGGACTTGTATGAGCATAAGGAAGATTCGGCCTAAGCATGGTGTGTGCAAATTTTGCATGTTTTGTGTTTTGTGCAATTTGGACTAAATTGCAAAAAGTGTATAATGCTAGGGGCAAAACGTAATTTTCCCATTTATGTGTTTTTTGACTAAATTGAATGAAATTATGTTTGAATGAGTTTAATTTGAATATGTTTAGATCAAGAACCAAAGAAATCAGATTTTGATCGAGGGACAACTAAAGTTGTCGATTAGTTGTCCTGTTCCGATTATCATTGTCCGAGGTAAGTTTATAAGCAAATAGATGTTATTTATTTGATTAAATACGAACTATATATGCTGAAATGAATAATGTGATAGTATATATGTGGAATTTGAATATGTATAAGCTTGAAATCTATGTTTACGAGTTCGATTCGATTGAGTTACGACGTCTGAAAGCTCGTACAAACCTTAGGAATAGTTAGGATACATATGTCATGACATAGGATTTTCGATATGTGTATTCATGTAAGACTAGGTCTGGGACGTTGGCATTGATATGTGATTACGTGTAAGACCATGTTTGGGACATCGCCATCGTATTTGATTCGTGTAAGACCCTGTCTGGGACAGTGGCATCGAGATATGATTACATATAAGACCATGTTTGGGACGTTGGCATTGTACGATATGTGTGATTATTCGAGTATCCTATTCACTTCCGAATGGTTTAATAGGCAATAATAAGTTATGATCAAATATGTAAATTGAGCTAAAGTGAACAGGTATGTGATAGTTGATTACCTATTTGAAAATAAGGTAAGTTGATTATTTAATATGTGATGCAAATTATACATGATGTTAATGTAAATATATGTGGTTTTGTGAAGTATATTCGTCCACATGTTATGCATAAGTATGTGATATTAAAGTTTGATTCATGAGTATACGCATATGAGTGTATATATATTCGGATACATAATGATATTATGGCTTTGAAATTGAATGATACTTTGATAATAGGTATATGTATATTCGACCAAGATAAAGTTTATATATGAAAGTATATGTTGTATATGAAACTGTAAGCTTGGAATTAAATGTGATTATAATAGCATGAATTAGCTTGGTTAAATTGAGTTGATTATGTCCTTGAGTTATTTATTTGCTTATGACTTACTAAGCTATGATAGCTTACTATGTGTGTATGTGTGCCTCTGTTTTATAGATTTTGGACTCAAGTTGCGAGCTCGGGGATCGTCAGTGAAGTTTATCACACTATTGACTGTTTTCGGTACTTTATAAGTTTGAACTTGAACTATGGCATGTATAGGCTAGATTATATTTGGATATGTTTAATTTTGGTATGTGTATATATATAAGCCATGCGAAAATGGCTTGTTTATTTTGTTAAGTTTGATTTTAAGGTTTTATCAAATTATGGTTATGTTTGGTTGTGGTTTTGGTGATTCGGCTATGATTTATACATAGATAAATATATGTGAACTTTGTTGATAAGATTTGTTAAGGTGTTATTATGTGTTTTGGTATTAAAGTATATTCAGTTATGGCTATAGGTGAAATTATTGTTGGATATATGGTTGAGTAATATGCTTAATGAATGGTTGTGGCTTGATCATGTACAAAGATAATGTATATTTTAATGATATATGATATGCTTGAGATATCCTTGGTATCAAGGATGGATGTATTCGACAATTGAGATTGAAAATGGATTATTATGTGTAATGTGGTAATTGCTTATTGATTTGTCATAAATATGTGGTTAATTGAGTAGGTAAAAATGCAAAATGAGTTATTGATTATGGAATGGTCATTTAGGTTGGTAATGCAAGTATTTAAGTTGAATAAATGGTACATTATGAATTGAATATAAATTTTGGCTATATATATATGTGCATAACCGAATTTGTATTCAATGAATTGATCTTATGTATGATCTTTGATACACTGCAAGAAAGGTGATATTAACATGTTTAGATTTGGCTTTGATACTTTATAGCATTAGACAAGTGTTTGCTATGTTATATGTACATATACATATTTGTGATGTGTTTGATGTGAAACACAAATTATGATTGACATATTGGTTTGGTTAAATAAGATGTTACATGCGTGTAAAGTAATAGAGTAAAATGAAAGTAGACATTGAATAAAGCATATGTATTTAGCATGTTTTAATATTCGGCTAAAGTTTTAGAAATTGACCATATAAATAGTAATTTATGTTTTTATTAAACAAGATGGTTTGATGCATGTAACACCCTGAATTTGGGCCTAGAAGTTTTGGGCCTTGAGCATGGGAGTGGTTGAATGTAGCTTATAATATTTTTTTGTGCATGTAAATTTTGTTAATGAAGGCTTGTTTTAGTGGTTAAGTGTGCTGAGAAGTGTTGGAGAAGTCTTGGGTTCAAATCTGGACTCTAGGAAAAATTTTGGTTTAAGGTGAATCAAACCCTGGGTGTAGTAGGTAGGCCTTAAGAATATTGTTGGGGAAATTGTGCCACAAAAAGGAGTGTGGTGTAGTGGCAAGGTGGCGCCACTTAGGGGACAAGGAAGTGACACCATAGAGGAAGCAAGGGGT
This sequence comes from Gossypium hirsutum, assembly GCF_007990345.1. NCBI lineage: Eukaryota > Viridiplantae > Streptophyta > Magnoliopsida > Malvales > Malvaceae > Gossypium > Gossypium hirsutum. The sequence goes on along the minus strand of NC_053431.1, from coordinate 39,180,036 downwards.
CCAAGGTTGAAGTCTTGGCTCTTGCAATATATTTTGGTTTTTCTTTCCAATAAATCTGGAAGCAAGTAGGTGCGTTTTAAAGTTTAATGTGTTGGATTTATGACACAAATGAGTTGATGGCCTAGTGGTGGTGGCGTGAGTTGGCATGTGAGAGGACTTTGGTTCGAATCCCTTGACACGCAAAGGTTGATTATTTTGCTATATTGGGACGGCAAGAGTTGGTGGTGGTTTTAAACTCTGGTGATGGAGGGATCCCACATCGGGAAGCTAACATAAGAGTGGATGCGAATCTGGCTTTAAATAGAGAGAACCATGAGGAGAGTAAAGGTTCCTTTCTTGGCTGATCCCTTTTGCTTTATGGCATGCTCGTTTGGGTTGGGCGTCGGCTAAGAGTGCTCGGAGCGCAGATTAACTCTAGTCTACTATTAGGTGTGTATTTTCTTGCTACTCTAGCTGTAGGATGGTTACTTCGGGCCGCGATGGGCCGAAAGGGGTCATGTGGGCTCAATGGGCCTACGGGCCCAATTGGATAAGTTGTTTGATTGTGTAGTAAATATTGGACTAGGCTAGGTGAATCTCATATTTGCGGCTAGATTTGGGCTAAAGCGGCCACACGAGTGTGTGGGCGCATTTAGGCCCATTCGTCTTGTTACCCCTGTTTAGAATACTTTAGTTTACCAAATTACTGAAATGCCCTCAATTTGTAAAATTACCAAAGTACCCTCGATTTATAGAATTACCATTTTACCCTTGATTTATAGAATTACCATTTTACCCTCGATTTACAGTCGATTTACAGAATTACCATTTTACCCTTGATTTATAGAATTACCATTTTACCATCGATTTACAGAATTATAGTTTTACCTTCGATTTAAAAAATTACTCAAATAACCCTGTAGGGTAGAATTACTGAAATACCCCTATAGGGTAGAATTACCGAAATACCCCTGTAGGGTAGAATTACCGAAATACCCTTGTAAGGTAGAACTACTGATTTACCCCTGGAGGGTAAAATGACTATTTTGCCCCTCGTGCGTAAATGACTAACTTGTGTGATGATTGGGTTAGTTGACGTGAATTTATGTTAGTTATCGTTAATTCGTAAGTCTAATGTGTTAGTGATCGATTGTAGGATTATCGCGTGGAAGATATCGTCGTCAATCGTCATCAACCAGGTGTGTAAACGACACCCTCCCTTAGACTGAATCGGTAAAAGCTGAAATACCAAAATGTTGGTATTTTGTGAACTCACGAGCGTGCGAGCACTCGTGAGACAGTTGTTAATGAATATGGTGCATTTGGATGATTAGAGTGCAGAGTGTGCATTTTCGTGCACAACGGTATTTTTGCGCTTAATGGGCCAAAAACGGGTCAATGGGCCAATAGGCCCACTTTGGTAAAAAGATGATGTAAGTACTTCTGATTACTTGGTAAAAGTTAGAATGAGCATGAAACCTTACCAATAGGTAATAATTACTGAAATACCCTTATGCATGCAAAATTACGATTTTACCCCTAGGGTTATTTTTTTCTGAAAAGCCTGATCTGTTTCTATATACGTATGCCATGACATATTATTTCTGTTGCATGGGACATGGGTTTATATTGATGGAGGAAGTGTTCTGGCAGCCTCGCTACAATCTGATGGCCTCGCCACATATATCTATTCTGGTGACTTCGTCACAATATCTGGCAGCCTTACTGCAATCTGGTGGCTTCGCCACATATATATATCTGTTCTGGTGGCCTAGCCATAATATCTGTATCTGGTGACTTCGTCACAATATCTGGTAGCCTCGCTGCAATTTCTGTGGTGTGTAACGGTTGTATGGGTCGAGTAGTCTCCCCACATGGTGTAAGGCTGGTACAAGGGTGTTATGGATGGCTCTGGGTTGGGATTTCTGCATTTATGATATATTTGTTCTGTATCTGCTATGGGGCTATGGGTTTCATTCTGATTTCTGTACTGGGCCAAGGCCCAAATAAGTCTGACTTTGAGGTTTGATCTGTTTCGGGCTATGGTTGGGTTATGTTACACACTAAGTTTTTGTAAACTCACCCCGTTTATTAACCTTTCAGGTAATTTCCAGCCTTAGACGGATCGGAGCTGTGAGGGGCTCGGAGGAAGCCACACACACTGTTTATGTTACAGTTTTGATTATTACTTTTAAATGTTTTTATGTGGGTTGTGGTAAAGCCGTTGTAATTTTCTGGATTTCAAATTTGGAATTTTATTTATTGTTCTTATAATTGCTAGTATTAGAACACGATTTTCCAAAGCAACTACTGTTGTTCAAAACATCACGTATCCGCAATTGTTTTTAAATTAAGCTTCCGCAACTACCAAGATTTTTACAAAGTTGTTAAGAATGTTATTCAGCTGAGGTTTTCTAACAAGGTTTAAAACGGGTATAAGTTTTAAATTATTAAGAAGGGTTTTTAATGGAAACATGGTTTTCGAAAAACACTTCAATGTGACACGCCAGATTCAAGCCAAACTTCCAGGCCAGGTTTTGGGTGTTTCATGCAAGTTTAGTATATGGCTTCGTTAATTGTGCTTTAATTATTATGTATATGTTATATGATGTTTTTGTGTGTATTAATGGAATAGAAAATAAGTAAGCTTGGTTTAGTCAAAACTAATAATAAGGTTGCATGTATATTTGGTCTTGAATAATGAGTAATGAGTTATTTAATTCCTATGCTTATATTCGGCCCGTTGATAATGATTTATGGTTGTATGTGTAACCTGTAATGTTTTGGTTTGGTTAGTATACGTTCATATGTGGTGAATAAAATGATTAATTCCTATGTGTATTCATGAATGTTCGAAAGTTGTGTCTCGTTCGGTAATACCTCGTAACCCCATTCCGGTGACGGATACGGGTTAGGGGTGTTACAATATATGCATGCTTGAGTAATTAAGAGTGTCATGTTGCATGCCATAAAGTGGGTTTAAGTGTGTGAGTGCTTAAGGGTGACAAATGGCTTGAAAAATGGCCTAGAAATTGTCCACACAGTTGGACCCACGGGCGTGTCACACACGGCTTGCCCCATGGGCGTGTGGTCTGGTCGTGTGTCCCCTACACCCTAATTAATACAAAACAGAATGCCCAGTAGTAAACACACGGGCAGAGACACAGGCGTGTGTCTCAGCTATGTGAAGGACATGACCTTAGGATCTGGGTGTGTGCCCAGGCCGTGTGAAGCCTGCGCTTGATTTTTAGAATTTAATTCGCCACACGGCCTAAGCACACAGTTGTGTGACTTGGCTGTGTGACCTTATTTTGTTGATGACATCATAGTCAGGGAGTTACACGGGCTGAGGACACGGGCGTGTCCCAAGGCACATAGGCGAGTGTGACCACATGGCCTACCCATATGAGCGTGTGACTCTCTAAAACAAGAAAATTTTCTAAGTATTGAAAAGGTTTCGAAAGCTCTCAGTTTAGTCCCGAATCACTTCCGATGTATGTTTTGGGCCTCGTATGCCCTTATAAGGGACAATTTGCATGTGATTGAAAAGTTTTAAATTTGGATGAAATTTTATGGCTGGATTTTGTATGTTTGTTTACATTTAAGTCTGGTAATGCCTCGAGTCCTATTGCATTCATAATTCACAAATCAAAACATAACATTCATATGCTAAAGACATACCAAAAAATATGATTTGTAACATCAATTTACCTCATTCATTCTCATGCCAAATTCTTACCAAATTGACCATTTCTTTTGGCCAACCAAAAACACCTCATAATAGCAACATTGCATCACATAACATATACCAAATTCAAACCATTAGTTTAACCATAATCCAGCCATATCACATGGCATGATAGACACATTACAAAATATATTTTAATACTTCTAGCCTATACATGCCATACTTCAATAATTACATTTCAAAAGGTACCAAAATATAGTTTGATAGTGTGATGATGACCCTCGACTATTCTCGAGCTTTTGGTAGCTTCGATATCTATAAAACAGTTGAAAGACACACAAAGTAAGCTTTCAAAAGCTTAGTAAGCCATATACAAATAAACTTAACAATATAAACATATAAGCATCATAATATACATATACTCCTTAACCAAATGCTATCACAAAACACATAGCTCAAATACATTTCACATATTCCCCATTCATTTGCACATAATGCATATTTTCTCATACTTTTTTTCACATATAATCACTTGATCACAAAGATACATATACTTACCTTTCAACATCAAATATGATATACAATTTCAAACGTACCTGAATCGTATACACATTTCATATTATCATTCGTTTCTCGGAATGCCCATTAAACCATTCGAAATCATAAGGATACGCGGATAGCTCGAAAAGCTCATACAATACCAACATCCCAGACGTAGTCTTACATGTAATCAAATATCAATGCCACTGTCCCAGACAGGGTCTTACATGAAATCAAATACGATGTCAATGTCCCAGACATGGTCTTACAAGTAAATCATAAATCGATGCCAAAGTCCCAGACGTGGTCTTACATGAGAACTCATATCAGATCCTATGTCATGACATATGTATCTTAACTATTCCTATGGTTCGTACGGGACTTTTCGGAAGTCGTCACATTATCAGAACTTTCTCGGATATCACATATTGAGCTCTCATATAGCTAGGGGTGAGCGTTGGATCGAATCAAATGAAAAAATTTCGAGTTAATCGAGTTGACGAATCATATTTTATCATCCTAATTTGATTTGAAATTTTCTCGAATCGAGTCGAATGAGATGAAATCCAAATCTAATCAAATCGAATCGAATATATTTGTTCGAGTTAAATTTTAAAAAATAATTTTGGGCCCTTGTAACCACTGTCACCCATTGTAATAAAATTTGTCCACCTTAATCAAAATTTTTGTTAACTTTCATCCCCTCATAATTTATTTATTAAACTTTTATATACGGGTTAGCTTCTTTTCTTGTTTAGTTGTTTCAATTATCTTCAAATTCTTGTCATTATATATTTTAGAATTAAAAAATGTGATTTTTTAATAAAAGTTATTTTAAAGATAAAAATATGAAATTAATAACAATATAAAATTTTAACATGAATATTTAATGGCATAATTAATAATTCAATTTTAATATAAATATTCAATATGACTAAACAATTCAATAATATAAATAATATAAAATGTGAAATTTAATTTAATAATATAAATAGTAGATATAAATAAAATTATTACTATTTATGTTTAGTGATCTTTTTGGACAATTTTGATTTTTTATTTGAGAGTAAAGAGTGAGAAGTAAAAGTTTAGGGGGAAAATAAAACGTTTTGGGGATTAAAAGTTTGAGGGAAAGTAAATAAATAGGGGGAGTAAAAATATGAAGGGCAAATATTTAAAAAATTAGGGGGGGGATGGGTTTGGGTAGATGGGAGGTGGGAGGTGGGATGGGAAGGAAATAAAAATTTTAGGGGGAAAGTGGAAGGGAGTAACAATTTTGGAGGAAAATAAAAAGTTTTGAGGGTTTTTGGGAGTAAAATTTTGAGAAAAAGTAAATGGGATAGTAAAACTTTGGTGGGAAATGGATTATGAGTAGATTGGGGGGTTGGGATGGAAGGGGAGTAAAAGTTTTGGGAGAAAGTAAGAAGGAGTAAAAGTTTTGAGGTAAAAAGTAAGAAGGTTTGGAAGTTTAGGGTAAAAATGTAAAATATTATAGTTTGATATTCGAATTATTCGAATTATTCAAGTTATTCGAATTCAAAAACTCAACTCGATTAGAACTCGAAATTCGAAAAAAAAAATTTGAGTTGACTCGAATAACTCGATTCGTTTAACTCGGTATTCTAATTTTTTTCTATTTTTCAAGTCAAATCGAGTTTTTCTCACCCCTACATATAGCCATTCAACATAATTCAATGTCATATAAACATAAATAAATCAACTCAAACACGTTTATTTGTATATTGACTTACCTCGTACAGAAATGAACGAAAACGAGTAACTATTCAATGACTTCTGTTTTCCTCCGATTTAATTCCGTTTTCTTTGGTTCTTGATCTAAAAACATTCAAATTTAATCATTTTATTCACCAAATCATTCAATTCAATCCAAAAACACATATTTATGGCATTTTACAAATTAGCCCTTACATTTTCACATTTTGACAATTTAGTCCTTAATTCACAAAATCAAAAAATACACAAAATTTCTATATATCCATGTTAAGCTGAATTCTCATAGTATTCATAAAAGCCCATATATTTCATTTATTTCACATTTTAGTCCCTAAAAATCTTTTTTTTACAATTTAGTCCAAATTACTCAAATTCATCAAAAATTCAAAGACAAAAACTTAGTAATCTAACACGTATCTTTCATTTACTACCATCAAACTTCATAAAGCTCACATTATCAACAATGGCATAACTCAAAATAATCAATAAAAATTAGAAATTAGGGCCTGGGCTTGATAGATTATAAGGGAACGATTACAAAAACGTAGAAATTATAAAAAACCGAACAAAATACATACCAAAATCACCAAATCTCTTAACCGAACCCTAAGATTGAGTTTTCTTTCTTTTTCCTTTGATATATTTGGCCAAATAATGAATAAATGAATCCAATATTATGTTTTGTTTAATTAATAAACATTAATACACAATTTACTATTATAACCTTATAATATACATTTAAAATTCTACCAACTAATGACCATTAATGTCATTCAATACATTCCATGGTCAAATAACCACATAAGGACCTCACAATTAAAGAGACATAGCAATTAGGCACTTTAACAAATAGAAGGTCACTTTTACATTTCATGCGATTAGGTCATTTTTCAAAATTAAGCACACAAACGATCAAATTTTCATACGAAACTTTCACACATGTCAATTCACATATTATAAGCACGTAAATTAATATTAAAATATTTTTTTGACTTGTATTTGTGGTCCCAAAACCACTCCTCCGACTAGGGTCTAAATTGTACTATTACAACTCTCCCCTCTTAGGAATTTTCATCTCATAACATCTTAGACTCCTACGTAGTCTCTTCAACACCATGCCGATGCCACATTACTTTTACTAACAAAAATATATTATTTCTTAATTCTTTAACCTCATGAGCTAAGATACGGATCAGCTCTTCTTCGTAGGTCATATCGGATTGAATCTCAATCTCAGACAGAGAAATCACATGTGATAGATCTGATCTATACCGTCGAAGCATCGATACATGGAATACATTATGAATCTTTTCTACCTCAGGTGGCAACAACATTCTATAAGCAACCGGCCCAATACACTCGATAATCTCATACGGCCGGATGAACCTCGGACTCAATTTACCTTTTCTGCAAGATCGGAGTACGTTCTTCTGTGGAGATACTTTCAAAAACACTTTGTCGCCAATCTCAAATTCAATTTCTTTTCGTTTCAAGTCTGCATATGATTTCTGATGATCGGAAGATGTTTTCAAACTATCTTGGATCACTTTTACTTTCTATTCAGTCTCTTTCATCAAATTGACCCCGTGTATCTTATTCTCACTGAGTTCAGTCCAATACAAAGGTGTACGGCATTTGCGACAATATAAGGCTTCGTACAATGCCATTTGAATGCTCAATTGAAAACTGTTATTATAAGCAAATTCAATCAAAGGAAAATACTATTCCCATGAACCTTCAAACTCGAGAAGGCAACATCTCAACATATCTTCAAGAATCTGAATAATCCGCTCGGATTGACCATCCGTTTGCGGGTGAAAAGCAGTACTGAAGTGTACTTTTGTACCTAAAGCATCTTGTAATTTCTTCCAAAATCGCAATGTGAATCTTGGATCTCTGTCTGACACAATAGATAGTGGCACACTGTGTAATCTCACAATATTAGAAATGTATAATTTGGCTAACTTATCAAGCGAGTAATCAGATCGTACCAAAATAAAATGAGTTGATTTCGTTAATCGATCAACTACAACCCAGATTGCATCTTCCTTTCTCGGAGATAGGGGCAAACCCAAAACAAAATCCATCGTCAGTCTATGCCATTTCCATTCAGGAATCATAATAGGTTGTAACAAACCAGATGACACCTGATGTTCAGCTTTAACTTGCTGACAGATTAAACATTTCGAAAAAAATTTGGAGATATCTCTTTTCATTCTAGACCACCAGTAATGCTATTTCAAATCATTATACATTTTTGTACTACCCGGATGAATAGATAAATGACTATTGCGAGCTTTGTTCAAAATCAGCTGAATCAAGTCTAGGTTTTTCAGAACACAAATCCGATCTTGGAATCTCAAACAATCATCTTTATCGACTCTGAATTCTAAATCAGAATCTAAATCACTATGAGCTCGTTTTGCTATTATCACATTATCAACTTTATGAGCATCAATAATCTGTTGTAAAAAAAACGGTCTCACTTTCAATTTGGCTAAAATCAAGCCCTCATCAGGCAAAGCTAAACGAGTATTCATGGCACGTAATGCAAACAATGATTTTCGACTTAGAGCATCAGCAACAACATTAGCCTTTCCTGAATGATAATCAATAACAAGCTTGTAGTCTTTCAGTAACTCTAGCCATCTTCTCTGTCACATATTCAAATCTTTTCGAATCATCAAATATTTCAAACTTTTGTGATTGGAATAAACATGACATTTCTCACCAAACAGATACTGGCGCCAAATTTTCAAAGCAAACACAATCCCAACTAATTCAAGATCGTGCGTCAGATAGTTCTTTTCATGCAGATTTAACTATCTCGAAGCATAAGCAATGACTTTGCCTTCCTGCATCAAAATACATCCTAGACCGTTTAATGAAGCATCACTGTAGATCACAAATTTTTTACCCGATTCGGGTTGTATTAACACTGGAGCTTCAGTCAATAGGACTTTCAACTGATCAAAGTTTTTCTGACATTTTTCAGACCATTCAAATTTCACATCTTTCTGAAGCAGTTTCGTCAACGAAGTTGCAATCGTAGAAAAGCCTTTTACGAACCGTTTATTATAGCCAGCAAGTCCCAGAAAACTGTGGACTTCAGAAACATTTCTTGGAGGCTTCCAATCCAAAATAGCTGAAGTTTTGCTCGGATCAACTCAGATACCTGATGTTGATACAATTTGACCCAGAAAACCAACTTCGCGCAACCAGAACTCATGCAAAGTCTGTAGTACTATTCTCAGATGCTCGGAATGCTCCAATTCATCACGCGAATAAATGAATATGTCATCAATGAATACGACAACAAATCGATCTAAATATGGTCAAAAAATTCTATTCATCAAATCAATCAATATAACAGGTGTATTAGTTAATCCGAAAGGCATAACTAAAAAGTCATAGTGGTCGTATATCGTTTTGAACGTAGTTTTCGGAATGTCTGAGTCTTTTACTCGCAACTGATAATAGCCTGATCTCAAATCTATCTTCGAAAACACGGTAGCTCCTTTCAACTGATCAAACAAATCATCAATTCGAGGCAGAGGGTATTTATTCTTGATAGTCACTTTGTTCAACTGATGATAATCAATGCACATTCTCATCGTACCATATTTCTTTTTCACAAACAAAACTGGTGCACCCCAAGGTGAGAAACTTGGTCTAGCAAACTCTCTATCGGTCAACTCTTGCAATTGAGACTTTAATTATTTTAGTTTGATCGAAGCCATTATATACAGAGCTATTGAAATCAGAGTAGTTTCAGGCACTAATTCAATACCAAGTTCAGCTTCTCGAATCAGAGGTAATCCCGAAAGTTCTTCAGGAAACACATCAGGAAATTCACAGATAGCAGGCATAGATTGAACTTTCTTTTGTGTTACCTTCGAATCGATCACATAGGCAAAGTAGGCTTCACAACCCTTTCTTACAAAACTCAGAGCTTTCATTGAAGATATCACATCTGGTAACTCATTTAAGTCACTAGATTCAATAAGGACTATTTCATCATTCTTGCATCTCAATTCAATAGTTTTCTGTTTGCAATTCACAACAACATCGTGCAAAGTTAACCAATCCATACCCAGAATTATATCAAACTCATCAAAAGGTAATAACATCAGATCAGCCGAAAAACAAATGTCAAAATATTAACGGACAATTCTTACACACTTTGTCAACTAAGACACTTTTATCTAGGGGGTTCGATACTTTAATCATGGATTCAGTAGACTCTACAGGCAAAGTCTTACTGCATACTAAATTCATGCATATATACGAATGCGTTGATCCAAGATCTATCAATGCAAACACAAAAGTATCCTAAAGTGTAAATGTACCCGTTATAACATCAAGAGATGAAGCTTCCTCACAAGCTCGGATAGCCTAGGCTCTAGTAGGTGCTCTAGCCTCGGATCGTACAGCAGTGTCTTTAGTTCCTCTGTGACTACCACTCACATTTCCTGTGTTTCTGGAAGGTCTACCTCGAGTTGAGGTGTTACTCCGTCTCAGATTTTGTATAATTTCTTGCTCGACAGACTCGGGGCAATCGTGGATAAAGTGATCTAGTGATCCACATTTGAAACGATCCCGATCGTATAGTCTACAATTTTTGAGATGTCTTTTACCATAATTTCCACACTTAGGTCAATCAGATCTAGCATTTCCAACACTAACAATAAAAGTAGCTGGAACTTTGAAGCTCGATTGCAATCTAGCACGATCTCTACTTGGATGTCCCACATTAGTCTTTGAATTACTAAAATCATCTTAAAACTTATTTGATGCAGACTGAAATGATTTACTTGCCGATCTCTTTCTCACGTCTCTAGCTTTAGAATCGACTTCTCTTTTCTTTTTCCCGAGTTCTTCAGCTTTACATGCTCGTTCAACAAGCACAAGATGTAACGCCCCAAATTTGGGCTTAAAAGTATTGGGCCTTGAGTATGGGTCCGTAGGGAGGTTGTATATAATCAGTTAATTGTGTAAGGAAATGACACAACTGTGTATCTGCTTCAGTGGTTAAGTGCTCTGTGAAGTGTCTGAGAAATATTGGGTTCAAACCTAGGCTTTAGCAAAAATTTTGGTTTTAAGTGAATAAAACCCTGGATGCTTGGATGATGCCTTTTTAAATTATTGTGTTAAGTAAATAACACAAGGAAGCATGTGGTCTAGTGGTTGTGGTGTCATTAAGGTTTCAAGGGAGCCTAGGTTCAAGTTTTGGCTCTTGCAATTTATTTTGGTTTTTCTTTTAAAGGAACCTAGACTTTGGCCTGTAGACCTTATAATTAATTGAGGATATTTTGTGACGCAGAAAGCCTAGGGTGGAGTGGCAAGGTGGCGTGTTGTGTAACAGTGAGGTCTGAGGTTCAAGTTCTGGGATGCGCAATGGAGGATTTATTTTGTTATTTGAGCTGTGTAGGAGGTGGAGTTGGACTAGAACTCTGTGGTTGAAGTGGTTATAAAGAAAAATAAGGAATTTTCATAATGGTTAAAAATAATCCCACATCGGGAAGCTAATATGAGCATTGGTGAGAAATTGGCTTTAAATAGAGTGAACCAGATGAGTTGGTGAGAGGGAAGTGATTAAGACTCAGTCCAGGATATGCCAAAGTTGGTGATTGTGGACTTCGGCGCATTCTCATAAACAGGTGTGTATTCATGCCCTTTTTTGTTGGAAATTGGCAAAATCCAAAAAGTCGAAACTTCGGCATTTGAAGCCTCACAAGCGTGCGACTGCTCGTGGGGTAAACTGAGCCTACAAACCATGGGCGATAGACTGTAGAGGCCACCACGAGCGTTCTCGTGTACTGGGGCTGTTCTGGGCCTTGATGGGCCCCGTGGGCCCGCTTGTGTAAATCTAACTGATAGGTGGAAAGTAGTTGGGCTTTTCATGTCATGTGCATGGCATAGGCCATTAAGGGCTTCGTTGGGCCAAAATGGGCCGGGAGGGCCCAACGAGCTCATGGGCCGTACATAGACTAAATCCACGATAAGTGATAAATTTTGGACTGGGCTATGTAGGTCACATAGCCGCAGCTAAATTTGGGCTAAGTGGGCCACACGAGCTTGCGGGCCCACTGTGCCCAATAATGGGTCTTAGGCCCATTTACATTGTTAGGTCTGTTTAGGTTACTTAAGTCGCTCGAGGTGACTGTGGACCTTTCGAGAGGTCGATTATCTGTACCGAGACCCCAGAGGGTAAAATGACCAAAATACCCCTGAGGGGTAAAAATTACTATTCTACCCCTAATGGGTAGAAATGACTGTTATACCTTAGAGGTAGGTTAATTGATGAGTGTATGATATATGCATGATCGTATCTGAGTATGAAACCTAGCACACATGAAATATTATGACATGACATACTGCATTGGGGTTGGGATTCTGATTTGGAGGAAGTACTGTTCTGGTGGCTTTGCCACGTATTCTAATATTGGTGGCTACGCCACGTTTACTGCTATTAGTAGCTTTGCTGCGTTACTATTAGCAGCTTTGCTATGTTACTATTAGCAGCTATGCTGCGATATTGGTGAGTTGGCTGGGTGGGTCGATTTAATCCCCACATGATGAGTTGGTTGGTACTGGTGGTGAGTAGGATGGATTGGGTTGGGTTGCATACCTGTATTGTGATTATACTTTTTGGGAATAGGCCCACACTGTTACTGCATAGGACTTAGGCCAAGACTGTACTGTTAATGAATAGGGTTAGGCCCAGACCGTTACTGTATGCGCTGTTACTGTTGACCGATAGGGGATTACACACTGACTTTTTGTAAACTCTCCCTTCTTTTAACTGTGCAAGTAATCCCCAGCGTTAGAGGATTTGGAGCCGCAAGGGACTCAGTTGTGGCCACACGTCCGCAGATTGGTTGTTAATAACTCAATTTATTTAAGCTTTCATATTTGGGTTTTAATTATGTAATAAGGCCATTTGGGGGTTTTTAAATTTTAATGGGCTTTTGATTTCTTATATTAAACTACTAGTCTAGGAAAACTCAAGTTTTCAAACTATTCATGGTTTTCTAAAGAACACGAGCTTTAAACAACAAAGTTTTCAAAAGAGCTTCCGCGATTTAAGTTGAATTAATATCCCAAAGGCAAATATTTTGAGAAAACGTTTGTGACAAGATGATTTGCTAACCCCATACAAAAGGTTTTACTTTTATAAATAAACTTTTAACAACAACTCAATTTTTGAATGATGCTTTGATGCAACACACCAGATTCGGCCGTTGCTTCTAGGCCGTATTTGGGGTGTTACACAACAAACTCTTTTGTTTCCAAAATTTTGACTAACAATTTGATGTCTTCATTCAAGCCATCCTCAAATCTTTTACACATGATTGCTTCGATCAAAACACATTCTCGTGCATACCGGCTCAATCTCACAAATTCTCGCTTGTATTCTATAATAGACATATGACCTAGTTTCTATTCAAGAAACTCTTTACATTTCTGGTTGATAAATCTCCGACTGATGTATTTCTTCTGGAATTCAGCTTGGAAGAAATCCCAGGTGACTCGCTCTCTCAGAACCATTGATATCAAAGTGTTCCACCAATGATACGTTGTATCTCTCCGAAGCAAAACAACACATTTGAGACATTGATCTAGAGTCAATGACAATTCATCGAATACTCTTATTGTATTCTCTAGCCAAAACTCTACTCTTTCAGCGTCATCATTCATAGTAGCATGGAACTCTTTAGCCCCATATTTTCTAATCTTATCAACCGGTGGCTTGCTTAACTGAATCAAATTCGCTTGTGGCATGACAGGAATTTGCGGAGGATTATGCAGGGTTGGGGGTTGTTGAATAGCCAGATAAGTTTAGATGTATTGGGTGAACCAATCATTCATCATCTGATAGAAGGCTTGTCTCGCGTCTCTATCATGGCTACTCGTAGCCGGTCTAGAGTCAGATTGTGCTGTCCCTTGCATGGCAGCAGGCGCATTACTCTCAACATCGTCAGCTACAGCTCATTCATGATCCATTTGCTATATAAAAAATACATTTTCATTAACATGACTTATCACACTATCGCAGTTCATAAATATGGCATGTATAGCTAGACTCACATAAGTTACGTTAGTCTTAGAATCGACTAAACCATAGCTCTGATACCAACCAAATGTAACATCCTTAACCCGTATCAGTCGCTGGACTAGGGTTAAAGGTGTTACAAAAAGAATTGGAACATTTTACAAACAAGTCATCTACATCATCCACAATCATAATCAAACATTTCCATAGAGTCCCTTATATAGGTCATTGAAACCTTAACCATACATTAAAAAAGGGTCGAGACTAAATCGAGCTCATACAATTTTTTTTAAACTTAAACAAATTTTCAAAGTTGTATAGGTCACACGCCCCTATGAACAGGCCGTAAACCTCACACGACTTTAGACACGCCCGTGTGTAAAGGCCTTGTTAAAACAGGGCATACATAATGACTTCTCCACATAGCCACAAGACATGCCCGTGTGCCAGGCCATGTGAAAATTAGAGAGGCTACTGACTTGGCCACACGGTTGACCACACGCCCGTATGTCTAGCCCGTGGTCGAAACTGACTTGGCCACACAGCCTAGCATACGCTCGTGTGTGCGACCATGTGGTCTGCCCAGGCTCATTTTGAAATGGCCTTAGAGCAACACGGCGTGTGTCTGCCCGTGTGGGCAAAAATAGGCCATTTGCAAGGCTAAGTTGCCATTAAGGGTCCTCCCTACAAACATCAAATAGGCATCATATTTTCAACCAATTTCAAACCCAAATCTTACAGCATTCATATCATATATTCATCAACCTATTGCATTCATAATTCACAAATCAAAGCATATCATTCATAAGCCAAAGACATACCAAAACATATGATTTGTAACATCAATTTACCTCATTCATTCTCATGCCAAATTCTTACCAAATCGACCATTACTTTTGGCCAACCAAAAACACCTCATAATAGCAACGTTGTATCACATAACATATACCAAATTCAAACCATAAGTTTAACCATAATCTAGCCATATCACATGGCATGATATACACATTACAAAACATATTCTAATACTTCTAGCCTATACATGCCATACTTCAATAATTACACTTTCAAAAGGTACCAAAATATAGTTATAATAGTGTAGTGATGATCCTCGACGATTCTGGAGATTCTGGTAGCTTTGATGTCTATAAAACAGTTGAAAGACACACAAAGTAAGCTTTCAAAAGCTTAGTAAGCCATATACAAATAAACTTAACAATATAAACATATAAGCATCATATTATACATATACTCCTTAACCAAATGCTATCACAAAACACATAGCTCAAATATAGTTCACATATTCCCCATTCATTTGCACATAATGCATATTTTCTCATACTTTTGTCACATATAATCACTTGATCACAAAGATACATACACTTACCTTTCAACATCAAATATGATATACAATTTCAAACATACCTGAATCGGTTACACATTTAATATTATCATATGTTTCTCGAAATGCCCCTTGAACTATTTGGAATCATAAGGGTACGCAGATAGCTCAAAAAGCTCGTACAATGCCAACGTAACAAACGTGGTCTTACATATAATCAAATATCGATGCCACTGTCCTAAACAGGGTCTTACATGAAATCAAATACGATGCCAATGCCCCAGACATGGTCTTACACGTAAATCATAAGTCGATGCCAACATCTTAGACGTGGTCCTACACGAGAACTCATATCGGATCCTATGTCATGACATATGTATCCTAACTGTTCGTATGGTTCTTACTGGACTTTTTGGATGTCGTCACATTATTAGAACTTTCTCAGATATCACATATTGAGATCTCATATAGCCATTCAACATAATTCAATGTCATATAAACATAAATAAATCAACTCAAACACGTTTATTTGTATATTGACTTACCTCGTACGGAAATAAACGGAAACAAGCAACTATTCAACGACTTTCGTTTTCCCCCGATCTAATTCCATTTTCTTTGGTTCTTGATCTAAACACATTCAAATTTAACCCTTTTATTCACCAAATCATTCAATTCAATCCAAAAACATATATTTAGGTCATTTTACAAATTAGCCCTCACATTTTTACATTTTTGACACTTTAGTCCTTAATTCACAAAATCACAAAATACACAAAATTTCTATATATCCATGTTAAGCCAAATTCTCATAATATTCATATCAGCCAATGTATTTCATTTATTTCATATTTTAGTCCCTCAAAATTTCCTTTTTATAATTTAGTCCAAATTACTCAAATTCATCAAAAATTCAAAGACACAACTTAGTAATCTAACACATATCTTTCATTTACTACCATAAACCTCACATGATCAACAATGGCATAACTCAAAATCATCAACAAAATAAAAAATTAGGGCATAGGCTTGATAGATTACTAAGAAAAGATTACAAAAACGTACAAATTATCTAAAATCGAACAAAATACCAACCTAAATCACCAAATCTCTTAGCCGTCCTTTTATATATTGGGCCAAATGATGAATAAATGGAGCCAATATTATGTTTTGTTTAATTAATAAACATTAATACATAATTTACTATTATAACCTTATAACATACATATAAAATTCCACCAACTAATGACCATTAATGTCATTCAATACATTCCATGGTCAAATAGCCACATAAGGACCTCACAATTAAAGAGACATAGTAATTAGTCACTTTAACAAATAAAAGGTCACTTTTACATTTTATGCGATTAGGTCCTTTTTCAAAATTAAGCACACAAACGATCAAATTTTCGTACGAAACTTTCACACATGTCAATTCACATATTATAAGCACAGAAATTAATACTAAAATATTGTTCTGACTCAAATTGGTGGTCCCAAAACCAATATTTTGACTAGGGTCTAAATCAGATTGTTACATGAAAAATATTCACCGCCTCTATCACTACGAAGCACCATGATTTTCTTACTAAACAAATTCTCAACCTCATTTTTAAAATGTTTAAACATATCAAAAGTCTCGTGTTTACTTTTCAAGAGATACACATAAGTAAATCTAGAAAAATCATCTATAAAAGTGATAAAATATTGTTTTCCACCTCTTGTTAGAGTTCTATTTAATTCACAAACATTCGGATGGATTAAATCTAACACTTGTGAATTCATTAAATCGAACACTAGCGAATTCCTCTCAAACTTATTAGGAAATGGCTTCATGGTAATTTTTGATTGAATATAAAGTTCACATTTATCCATAAACTCATCATTACTTAGATTGATATAATCATTCTTTTGTATATATTGTAAAGTTTTAAAACTAAAATGTGCTAAACACGCATACTACACAAGATAAGACTCAACAATACAAGTACCAAAACTGACTTTATTCAAATCAATGCTCAACTTGAACATATCCTCGTTACAATATCCTTTTCCTACATATATATCACCCTTAAGTAAGAAAAACTTATCGGATTCCAAGATAATCTTGAACCCCTTGTCACATAGAAGACTCACGGACACTAAATTATTTCTCACATCGGAAACATACAACACTCTAAAATGTGAAGTTGAGTTCCATCGTCCTTTGACCAAACACCTTAATCGATTGATAGTTGCCCATAAGCACTTCACGGTTGGCCACTAGTTCATAACTCTTGAATTGTTGTCAGTCATTACACATATGGACAGTAGCTCTGGAGTCCAGCCACCAATTACAGGACTTATCAATCATAGCTATGTTGAGTTCGGTAATTATACCAATCTCTAAACTCTCAATCTCTTCCATAACCATGACCACTAAGTCCATGTCCTCTACCATATTGGCTTTGGAAGTGTGGCATCTTTCTTCTTTTTGAGAAGTTTGCAATCCTTAATATAGTGGTCTTTCTTATTGAAATTATAACATTTGTGAAATTTTTTCATCTTGTATTGCACATTGGAAACACAAAAATATACACACTCTTTCATGTTCTTTTTAACTCAAATTCATGCAATTTCGGTAAAATTCTTGTCGAAAAATATAGAATAATTATAAAATAATTAAATTACACTCAAATTATGAAAATTTTTAATTTTAATTAATTTTATATCAAATTATTATTAATTTTGATTATTTTCGATAGATTTGCACAAAGGGCGAAAAACGGGTCGACAAACACTACTAGAAGTGCAAAACTGAGAAACAAATTTGAAGCATCAAGGCAAATTAATTTTTCAGCCTAAGATGGTCCAAATTATGTGTATTAATTCATAATATAATTAATTTTAATTTTAATCCAATTAAATTTGGGTAAAATAAATTGTTATTAATTAATTATGAAAGGGGCCCAGTTGAACTAAACTGAGAAAACCGATGCAATAGAGCACTGGGCAGCCCAAAACCGTCCCACATGCTGACCCAATCAGCTTGTTTGGCTTGCAAAATGGCCCTTGAAGACTCCTTCAATTTGCATTCAAACCCCTTCACTATTCATGCCTTTCAAAATTTGTCCATACCTAAAAATAACATGTTTGAAATCTTCAAACATGCCACATGTGTGGCCGGCCATGGGGGGAGTCTTTGACTGCTAATTTTGGCTATTTTTAGTAGCCTTTTCAACCTATAAATAACCCCTTGGCTGCTCACTTCAAACACATCTCAAAGCCATTCATTTCTTCACTTCTCTCTCACTTTTCTCTTTTCATTCCCTTCTATTATTCTTTATTTTCTTCCCTTATTCTTTTCCCGATTTAACCTCTTAAAAAAGAGTGACTCAACCACCATTTGGAGTATCATTCAAGTGTTCGTGGAAAACAAGCGGAGAAAGAAGAGCAGAGCAAACTAGTTACGCCTAGGAGAAACATCGGATTTGATTCTGAATCCCTATCCTTTTAATTTTGTTGTTGTTATGATGAACATGTTTATGAATATTTGTGATGTTAATATGTTTAATTTAATTAGTATGGCTTAAATTTAATTTGTGTTAGGTTGAATGCATTTCATCTACTTGAGTTATTAAAATTGTGTTTGTGTTGATATAGGCCTCGATAAGATGTTTGATTAAGTAAAATAATGACTAAGTTATTCTTGCATTACAATTGTAAGGTAACTAATGAATTAATTAATTAAACGGATTGAAATTGTAACTAATTGACACGATACTTAATCTGTGTATGTTTAATCATCTAAGGTAGCTGAGGGTTAAATTAGCAATGGTATCTAACGATACATTAGCCTTGCATGACTTGCAATATTATTGTGATTAAACTGTTTCAAGCTAGAAATACATTGTTACCTCACGTAATCTTTTATGTGCTTATGAGATTGAATTAATTGTTTGAATTGGCATAGAGATATGTACAAGAGATTATTTTAATTTCATAAGTATGTATGTGCAATAACACATTTGCTTATTAAAATTTGTTAATCGGTTGAATTGACATAAAGATATAGTCAAGAGATAAATGGATTTTGGTAGGTAAGTTTGTTCATAAGTTAGCAAATTATTGAGTTACCGTGAATTTATTCGTAACAACATGAACATGAGTTTAATAATTCTAAGTTAAGAAATGTAATTAATCTAACACAACTATGTCATCTTGAGTAAAATCATCTTTTGAAATCATGCAGTGGAAATTTTATTTTATTTTACGTAGTTAAAATCTTAGTTTTTATTCACCTCCTCGAATCAAGATATTTTTCTTTACCAAATTGTTCTAAGTGTCTGGAAACTTTTATGCGCGATTAGTTTAAACTCGAACCTTCTCCAAAGCATGTTTAAGGTCTCGTTGACCTAAGAAAGGGATTTTATGTTGATATTTGACTATGATATGTCGATGTATGACTTTTGATTTTGAAATGATTACAAAATATTCTGATATGTCTGGTAATGCCTCTTAACCCTAGTTCGGTGACGGATACGGGTTAAGGGTGTTACACTCGCTCATTTTATCAGATATTTAATTTTTCTCAATTTTCTATTTAAATAAATGGTTTAGGGTATTATTTCAAGATTAGTATGTTTAAATAAATTCTGTCTAGGAGATTGGAACTTAAGCGGTACCGCTTGTGACCCCTCGAGTCTTTTCTAGGAATTGATTTTAACATAATCTTTTGAGAAATTATTCCCTAAATGGCAAAATAAATTTTTAGTGTTTCAAAGAAAAGGGTCAATTTTGATCTAAGTTTTAATTGCAACTCAATTTCAAATTTTCTTTAAGTCTAGGTAATTAATTGAACTATTTTCAAAATTTTGTTTCCCTTTTGTAAATATTAAAAATTAGATATCTCTTTGTGTGAATATGTTCAAAAGGCATTTAGAAAAAAAATTTTAATTTAATTTAATAAATAAGATAATAATAACTAGTATATAATTATATTTATTATAATATATATTAATTGTTATCAACTTTGCATAGAATTAGGATTAGTTTAAATTTGATCATATTTTAGTTAATAAGTTTTTATTTTAATAAATTAATAGCAAATAATAATTTAATTTTCATTATATTAATTATTAATTTGTTCTAAGAATTCTAATTAAACTTCTACTGCCTTCACTATAAATTTCACCCACCTTTTCCACTTTTTCACATCACCTTAACCTAGCCACACCAACACCCACCTTCGGCACCAGCAGCCCCAACAACCCAACAGCCTAGTTCTTGTCGTTGCACCTGCCTAGACATCCAGCTCTAGCAACATCTGCACCAGCTCACGCGCCTAGCAACTCCCCAGGCCTGCTTAACGCACCGTCCTGTTGGCCACTCTCTCGTATCCACGTGATACACGCATGCCCTGCTGCTCGCGCAAGTATCCGCACATTGCGACTGCCTCCATCGCCCCATGCCACGCCTAGTGCACTGCTACTTCCTAGCGTGCCACTACCACCTTGCTACTTACTCTTGCCTATCGCACCACACCATCAAGGCACCCTACAACCATCCCTAAACCAACTTCTTTTGTTTTATATTTATTTTCTTTGAGTTCTTAACTTCTATAAAAAGGAGGTAAGACAAATTTTTCTCCTAAATTCCAATTTTATTTAATTTTTTAATTTTTTAAATTATTGAATTATTAATATTTTATACTAATTAAATTTTTGAGAAAATATTTGTTCTATCTTATGATCAGGTTAATCATACCTCGCAAAAGAACTTGTCCCTCTGCTCAATTTGACGAATCACAAAACAAATTCCACTGTGAAGAAGCCAAAGCAAGATATGAAAGCGTTTTCAATAATCAACAAATGCAATGAGAGAAAGGCTTTACACTGAAAGAAAGCAACTATATTGATTTCATGGCGCTCATTCGACAAATTGCTAAAGCTCTTAATTGGGAGTTATTTTGTAAGAAAAGACCTAGTGTAGATGAGGAGTTAGTTCGTGAATTTTACACAAATTTGACCTCAAGAAATTGACGAAAGTTTCTATTCCGAAATCAAGGTATCAATAACCTCAAATGCTATTGAATTAAATAGTTGACTTCAAGGTGCGGGTGAAGCTTTCCAAAGAGAAGTGTTTGCCCCCACACAAAGTTGCTAGAGGGTTAACACAAAGGTCCTCTAGGGATACAACGAAGCCTTTAAATTTCCTTTGATTAGAAAAATCAAGGAATTCCCTAACTCTTACTCTAATTCTTGAAAATTAGGATTGATTGTAATTATATTTTTGAGCACCATAGACCCTCTATTTATTTACATTCAATGGATATTATTTTGAAGAGTCACAACCCTTTACATTTGATTTCCATTGGACAAACTTCTTAGAAAATCATGTCTCATGGAATCAAATGTATCCTTTGAATAAATCATCACTTTCTAATAAGTGCTCATGAATAATTATTAATTTGCAATCTACAATTTCTAGCACCTCAATGTTTCATTCAGTCAAATGGTAAATTCAATGGAACTAAAGATGTTGTTCAAGAAGAAATTCAAAGTAAATTACATTGTTTTTTTGCAATTTAATCACCTTTACTTTGATTTCTTGATATTCTTCTATTACTATGCAACCATTGCTTAGCTATAATTAACTTGCAGGGTTCGGCTTCAATGAGTTCTCAAAACTAGGAAGAAGTACTTTCTAAAGAATAAGCAATGGCTTATGCTCATGCTTTGGTTATCGATTATGAACCCATTAATATGGGTGATCTCATATCTTTCGTGGATGCTTTTGATCCTTCATGGTTAAGGTAAACCAATGATTGCCATCAATTAGTAGTTAAGACTGCATTTCTATAGATATAATGGGAGTTTACTAGTGTATCGATTCGAAAGTTGCAGCATTACTTAAGGCTATGGAAATTTTGTCTTTATGCAGATTCTATGCGTTTTTTGTGACATAACTTTATGCCTTTTGGTTTTTCTTTCATCCGATGAGTCATGGTTATGATTTGTTGTGGTTCGATTTTATTTTGTTAAAAAAGATTTAAATGTGGATCATTGTAAATTGAAAAATATATAGTATTTTTCCTATAAAAATTATCACCTTTTTACTTAAATTTGTTGTTAAAACCAAGTAATTATTTAATAATTAATGAAATATGTGAAAATATGAAAACAGGACATAGAAATTATGAAAATGTGATTTTATGCTTTATTATATGATTTCCATGCATAAAAGGGCTTATTTTATATTAAATTGAGCATATTATATTTTTATGATATAAATATTTCCTTCATAATTTGGGTTTTAATTAATTTAATTAAGTTGGAAAATTTTAATTCTTTGGTCCTCTAACTTATTGATTTATTTTTGGACAGGTCTAAGAGCTTTAATTTGATTACAAAACCGTCCAAATAGAGGGCCAAGTCAACCCAAAATTTGGTTGAATATGGAGGTTCATAAACCATCTTTTGGTTTAATTACACAAGCTCCTTAAAGAGTTGAAGAAATCAAAGATTTTCCCGACGATTTGCTAGTGACCAAGTCTTAGTCCTGAGTTGTTGTGGCACTCAAATTGATCAAGAATCAAGAAAAATCAGCCACATTCCCTCAATTCATGGCTGGCCACCCTTGGAAGGAGTTTTGAAAGATGGACACTCCTATTTTTAGCAAACTAGCTCCCATGCCTCACCTATAAATAAGATCCCCTTTCTCACTTTTTCAATCATCCCTCATCCCTCATTTATCCCTTATTCATTCATCATTCTCTTCTCTCTCAATTCTCTTGGTTATTTTTAGCCCTCACGCCTATCATCATCTTTGCATAAAGATTTTGAGAAAATTAGCCTCTTAAAGAACCCTTGGTCGGCCACCTCGGAGAGCCATCAGCAAAGGAGCCAAAGCGAAGGAACGAAGAAGCCCTCATCAGTTAGAGTCTTGGGTGACAGCCACTCTGAATTGGGTTTAATCTTTCTTACTTTAATTTAATTCAAGAATGTTTGCTGCGTGTTCTTTGTTCTTGTTTACAACAATGATAGCTTAATTTTATTTAAGCAATGACGATTGCTTTGATTTTATAATAATTATTTGATTCATGCTTATAATATTTGTGCCTCAATTGATCATGTTTTTAATTAAAATCAAGTCTGTATTTCATTCATACGTGATTAAAACTGAATTAGCTGAGCGATCCTAACTAGGCGACGGCTAATGGACGCATAATTGAAATGTGCAT
The DNA here is from genome assembly GCF_007990345.1 of Gossypium hirsutum. Classification (NCBI taxonomy): domain Eukaryota; kingdom Viridiplantae; phylum Streptophyta; class Magnoliopsida; order Malvales; family Malvaceae; genus Gossypium; species Gossypium hirsutum. The sequence goes on along the minus strand of NC_053431.1, from coordinate 39,156,476 downwards.
GCTCAATTTAGATCCTAACCCAATTAAATTGAAGGTTGCATAACATCCCTAACCAGGCTCTGTTATCTGCATAGTTTTTAGATTTGTGTGATTAAACTCTTTCAATCCTAACACGTACCTATTACCTCCCACGAATACCAAGAAACCCTTAGTAAATAAGGATCAGTAAAATGTATATTTACTAAGTAAAGGATTCCAAAAGGACCTAACGTGGTTTCCAAACTCATGAAAGATTGAGTTGCCATGGAATGTTTTTTCGAATATTGATAAGCATGTTGAGAATAATTTGAGTTTAATTAAAGTAATTGTTCTAGCTTATTTATGTTATAATTGTTGCTTATTGTGTTAATTCTGCTAAAATGTATCTCATTCATATAGTTTGCAAACTTAGGATAAATTGCATTGGGGATCATTGCATTTAGTTTCATATACTTAATTTTTCATCACTTCTCAATTGTATTTACTTTATTTATCAAATTGTTAATACACTTTTACAAATTAAGTGACTTAGCACAAATACAATCCCTTTAGAGACGATAACTCGATACTTACTTATTACTTGATAGCGACTGTGTACACTTGCGCAAACTCGAGCATTACAAGTTTTTGGCACCATTGCCGGGGATTGTCAACTGTTGCCATAGTTATTTTTTGTGAAATTATTTATTTTCAATTTGGTTATTTCTAACAGAACTAACTTATTCTTTTTAATTCTGTAATTTTCTTTCCAGGTGTTTATGAGCATAGATCGGATTATCGATTTACTCCCAATAGACCCTAAAATTGAGCGAACTTTTAGACAAAGAAGACGTGAACGAATTCCTCAGAGACAGAACGACATGGACCTTGGAAATCAAAATCATGACCAAGGTAATGAAGCTGAACATGTACGAAATCCTATCCTCATTGTCGATGATAGGGATCTATGCATCAGACAATATGCTATGCCGTTTTTCAATGAGTTAAATCCAAGAATTAGAAGGCCAAATATTGAGGCAGTCCAATTTGAATTGAAACCAGTGATGTTTCAAATTCTACAAATGGTGGGCCAATTTAGTGGTATGCCCACGGAAGATCCACATCTCCACCTTCGATTGTTTATGGAGGTGAGTGACTCATTCAAGATAGCCGGTGTGATTGAAGATGCACTAAGGTTGAAGTTGTTTCTATACTCATTTCGAGATCGAGCACGAGCATGGCTCAATTCATTGCCACCAAGTTCTATATCTACATGGCAAGAATTAGCAGAGAGATTTTTATTTAAGTATTTCCCGCCTAGCAAAAATTCTAAGTTGAGGAACGAGATCACAACTTTCCAACAATTGGATGACTAGTCTTTGTATGAGGCTTGGGAGCGTTTCAAGGAGTTACTTCGTAAGTGTCCTCATCATGGGATTCCTCATTGTATCCAGTTGGCGATATTCTATAATGGTCTTAATGCACATACAAGATTGATGGTAGATGCTTCTGTGAATAGTGTAATTTTTTCTAAGTCTTATAATGAAGCTTATGAGATCATCAAGAGGATTGCAAGCAATAACTATCAATGGCCAACAAATCGAATAGCTTAAGGAAGATGTATAGCCGGAGTTTATAAAGTCGATGCTCTCACTTCGTTATTAGCTCAGGTATCGTCTATTTCTTTTCTGTTAAAGCAGTTTACCACTAATGGTGCTAATAATTTTGCAGCTCAACCACCAAGTCCGTTTGAAGTAGTTTCCTGTGTGTACTGTAGGGAAGGTCATTCTTTCAAGAATTTCCCATTGAATCCCGAGTCAGTATACTATGTGGGGAACCAACATCAAAATAGGAGTGGACAAGGACCCCAGTCCAACTTCTATAATCCTTCATGGCGTAATCACCCCAACTTTTATTAGAGTAACCAAGAAAATGGACCAAACAACAACTTTATACAACATAGACCCAACCAATCTCAAGGGTTTAATCAGCAAGTTCCATAACCACCTCAAGTTGAATCATCAAATAGTTTGGAGAACTTGTTGAAAGCATACATGGCAAAGAATGATGCTTTGATCCAAAGTCAAGTAGCAACACTGAAAAATTTAGAAAACCAAATGGGTTAGTTAGCTACGGAGCTTCGTAATAGACCACAAGGAACCTTGCCAAGCGATACTGTGAATCTAATAAATTTGGGTAAAGAACATATCAAGGCAGTGGCATTGCGAAATGGTAAAATTCTGGAACCCTGATTGATTGATGTTGAGGATGAGCCAATTGAAAAGGGGGAAAGTCAACTGGCTGTTGAAGTCCCTACACCAAAAGAGTCAGAATCTGAAAAGACTGACAAGGTAAATCCTAACTTAGTGAATTCAGATACTTTAACATCTTCTTTGGATGCAGATTTACCTACTCAGAAGAGTTACCCAGTTCAACCAAAAGTTTCATCACCTCCATATCCACAAAGATTGCAGCAACACAAGCAGAAACATAAGGTGCAATTCAAGAAGTTTTTGGATGTTCTGAAGCAGTTACACATCAATATTCCATTGGTAGAGGCTTTAGAACAAATGCCAAATTATGTGAAGTTTATGAAGGATGTACTATCTAAGAAGAAATGACTGAGTGAGTATGAGACTGTCGCTCTGACAAAAGAGTGCAGTGCATTCTTGTAGAACAAGTTGCCTCCGAAATTGAAGGATCCAGGAAGCTTTATAATACCCTGTAACATTGGTGAATCTTATTGTGGTAAAGCTTTGTGTGACTTAAGAGCAAGTATCAACTTGATGCCTAAGTCTACTTTCAAGATGCTTGGGATAGGAGAAGTAAGACCTACAACTGTGACACTCCAGCCAGCGAATAGATCTTTAGCATACCTCAAAGGAAAGATCGAGGATGTTTTGGTAAGAGTCAATAAATTTATTTTTCCTGCTGATTTCATTATTCTAGATCTTGAAACCGATAAGGAAGTGCCAATTATCCTTGGGAGACCTTTCCTAGCCACGGGAAGAACGTTAATTAATGTGCAGAAAGGCGAACTCACCTTGTGAGTTCAAGATGATCAGATAACTTTTAACATTCTTAAAGCGATGAAATTTCCCGATCCAGCAAAAGAGTGCTCAGTTATGAAAGAAATAGAAACCTTGATTTCTATGGAAAGCCATCTTGAAGAAGATCCATTGGAGAAAGCCTTAGGGTTTGATCCTTTGGAGGATGAAGAAGGTGAAGAAAACATGGCTGTGATGGAAGCCAACCCAAGGAATTTTATTCAATCTACAAGTTTTGAACCGTTGGAGTTGGAAGTCAGTGAATTTGTGTAACCCAAATTGTCAATCAAAGATCCACTTACACTCGAAAAAAAGGTACTTCCTTCCCATTTGAAATACGTTTATTTAGGTAATTGTTTTACTTTGCCTGTGATTATTTCAACGGAACTGACAAAAGATCAAGAGAAGTAATTAATTTCTGTTTTAAAGAAATTTAAGAAAGAAATTGGTTGGACTATAGCTGATATTCGAGGTATAAGCCCTTCACTTTGCACGCACAAAATTATTCTAGAGGAAGGTGAAAAAGCTCAAATTGATGGGCAAATGAGGCTTAATCCTATTATGAAGGAAGTTGTGAGAAAGGAAGTGATCAAATGGCTAGATGCAGGAATCATCTATCCTATTTCAGATAGTTCGTGGGTAAGTCCGGTATTGTGTGCCGAAGAAAGGAGGAATTACAATTGTTGAGAATGACCGTAACGAACTGATCCCAATAAGAACTATTACTGGTTGGAGAATTTGTGTTGACTATAGAAAGTTGAATAAATCCACTCGAAAGGACCATTTTCCATTACCTTTTATGAATCAGATGTTAGATTGACTGACAGGTAATGAATTCTATTATTTTTTATATGGTTATTCAGGATATAACCAAATAGTTGTCGCTCTGGAAGACCAACATAAAACAACCTTTACTTGTCCGTACAGTATGTTTGCTTTTGGTCGAATGCCTTTTGGTTTATACAATGCACTTGCAACATTCCAACGATGCATGATGGCAATATTCACTGATATGGTTGAAAATTTTTTTGAGGTTTTCATGGGTGATTTTTCTGTTTTTGGTAACACTTATGATATTTGTTTGAATAATTTAGCTAAGGTACTGAAGAGATGAAAAGAGACGAATCTAGTCCTTAGTTGGGAGAAATGCCATTTCATGGCTAAGGAAGGGATTGTCTTAGGGCATAAAATTTCAAAGAAAGGAATTGAAGTCGACAAAGAAAAGGTGGACATAATTGAAAGACTACCGACCCCAATGAATGTGAAAGGAGTCAGAAGTTTCTTAGGCCATACCGATTTTTACCGAAGGTTTTTCAAAGATTTTTCGAAAATTTCTAAACCACTATGTTTGTTGTTAGAGAAAGATACAATATTCGATTTTAACAAAGCATGTTTAGAAGCTTTTGAAGAGCTGAAAAAACGGTTAATCTCAGCCCCAATAATCATTAACCCAATTGGAGCACACCTTTTGAGTTGATGTGCGATGCAAGTGATTACGCTGTTGGAGCTGTGATGGGTCAAGGAAGGAATAAAGTGTTCCACCCCATTTACTATGCAAGTAGAACCTTGACGGGAGCCCAACTCAATTATACGGTAACTGAAAAGGAACTATTTTCTATAGTTTTTTCTTTTGACACATTATAGGTACTAAAGTTACAGTATTTACTAACCATGCAGCCATTAAATACTTGCTCACGAAGAAAGATGCGAAACCGAGGCTAATTCATTGGATACTTTTACTCCAAGAATTTGACCTTGAGATCCAAGATAGAAAAGGTGTTGAAAATCAAGTAATTGATCATCTGTCGAGGTTGGAGCAAGATGAGGTAACTCGATCACATGTGCCTATCAACGAGAATTTCCCAAATGAGCACTTATTTGAGGTGATTCAAATTCATGAAACACCTTGGTTTTCTGATTTTGCTAATTATCTTGCATGTGGAATAATTCCTCAAGAATTGACATACCAACAAAGGAAGAAATTTCTTCATAATAATCGATATCATTTCTGGGAGGACCCATTCTTGTTTAAACAGTGTGCAGATAATATAATCCGAAAGTGTGTAGCTGAAAGTGAGAGTGCTGAGATCTTACATCATTTCCATTCATCTCCGACACTTTGGTGGTGCACATACCGTAGCAAAGATTTTTCAAGAAAGTTTCTTTTGGCCTACACTATTTAAAGATGCTTATGCTTATGTGAAGAACTGTGATAGATGCCAAAGGAGCGGAAACATATCACGGAGGAATGAGATGCCCTTAACAAACATTTTGGAGATTGAATTATTCGACGTTTGGGGCATTGACTTCTTAGGACTGTTTCCTTTTTCATATGAGAACAAATACATCTTAGTTGCTATTGATTATGTGTCCAAGTGGGTTGAAGCTGAAGCATACCCTACAAATGATACTAAGTTAGTCATGCAATTCCTACATAAGCATGTGTTTACACGATTTGGGACACCAATGCCTATTATTAGTGATGAAGGTTCTCACTTTGTGAACAAATGGCTTAAGTGGTTGCCTGAAAAATATGATATGAAACACAAGATTGCTACTGCTTATCACCCTCAGTCTAATAGGTAAGTTGAAAGAGTGAACTATGAGATCAAAGGTATCCTTGAAAAGGTAGTATGCCCTAGCAGAAAAGATTGGTCTTGAAGGCTCGATAATGCATTATGGGCCTATCAAACAGCATTTAAGACACCATTAAGAATGACTCCTTATCAGTTGGTTTTTGGGAAGGAATGTCATTTGCCATTAGAGTTGGAGAATAGAGATCACTTGGCTTTGAAGAAATTGAACTTTGATCTTAAGCAAGCCGGCGAGAGAAGGATGTTACAATTGGATGAGTTGGATGAGTTGAGGTTGTTTTCTTATGGGAATGCCAAAATGTGTAAAGAAAGATAAAAAAAATGGTATGATAGTCATATATGACCTCACGAGTTTAAAGAAGGTTAGAAGGTTTTATTGATCAATTCAAGGCTAAAGTTATTTTCTGAGAAGCTGAAATCCCGATGGAAAGGACCTTATACCATTTATCGAGTTTATCCTTGTAACGCCCTAATTTTTGGGTTTTCTGTGTTTCTGTGATTTTTAAAATTTGTGTGTGTTCTGGTTGGTTAATATATATTTTAGTAGGTTAGTGGGCCTATGGAAGGCCCAAACTTAAGTTAAATCCGTGGTAGTCTTCGAAATTTTAATTTTATGAACAGGTGATGCAATTGGCGTTTGGGCTTTTAAGAGTAAAGGGGTAAAAGATGACACAAAAAGGAGTGTGGTGTAGTGGCAAGGTGGCGCCACTTAGGGGACAAGGAAGTGACGCCATAGAGGAAGCAAGGGGTCCAAAGTTCAAGTCTTGCCTCTTGCAATATATTTTGGTTTTTCTTTTCAATAAATCTGGAAGCAAGTAGGTGCGCTTTAAAGTTTAATGTGTTGGATTTATGACACAAATGAGTTGATGGCCTAGTGGTGGTGGCGTGAGTTGGCATGTGAGAGGACTTTGGTTCGAATCCCTTGGCACGCAAAGGTTGATTATTTTGCTATGTTGGGACGGCAAGAGTTGGTATTGGTTTTAAACTCGGGTGATGGAGGGATCCCACATCGGGAAGCTAACATAAGAGTAGATGGAGAGCTGGCTTTAAATTGAGCAAACCATGACGAGAGTAGGCATACCCTTCTTGGCGGATCCCTTTCGCTTTGTGACATGTTCAATTGGGTTGGGCGTCAGCTACGAGTGTTTGGAGCGCGGATTAACTGCAATCTCCTAACAGGTGTGTATTTCTCATTACTCTAGCAGTAGGACGGCTATTTCGGGCCGCAATAGGCTGAAATGGGCCATGTGGTCCCAATGGGTTCGTAGGCCTAAGTGGATAAGTTGTAGAATTACCAAAATACCCCTGTAAGGTAGAATTACCGAAATACCCCTATAGGGTAGAATTATTGAAATACCCCTGTAGGGTAGAATTACCGAAATACCCCTGTAGGATAGGATTATCAAAATACCCTTGTAGGGAATAAATACCGAAATACCCCTGTACGGTAGAATTACCGAGATACCCTTGTGGGGTAAAATTGCCATTTTGTCCCTAGGGTGTTAAATGACTATTTTGCCCCTCGTGCGTAAATGACTAGCTTGTGTGATGATTTGGTTAGTTGACGTGGATTTATGTTAGTTATCGTTAATTCATAAGTCTAATGTGTTAGTGATCGATTGTAGGATTATCGCGGGGGAGATATCGTAATCAATCGTCATTAACCAGGTGTGTAAACGACATCCTCCCTTAGACTGAATCGGTAAAAGCCGAAATACTGAAACGTTGGTATTTTGTGAACTCGCGAGCGTGCGAGCGCTCGTGAGACAGTTGTTAATGAATATGGTGCATTTGGATGATTAGAGTGCAGAGTCTGCATTTTCGTGCACAATGGTATTTTTGAGCTTAATGGGCCGAAAACGGGCCAATGGGCCAATAGCCCACTTTGGTAAAAAGACGAGGTAAGTACTTCTGATTACTTGGTAAACATTAGAATGAGCATGAAACCTTACCAATAGGTAATAATTACTGAAATACCATTATGCATGCAAAATTACGATTTTACCCCTAGGGTTATTTTTTCTGAAAAGCATGATGTTCTGTTTCTGTATACGTATGCCATGACATATTATTTCTGTTGCATGGGACATGGGTTTATATTGATGGAGGAAGCGTTCTGGCAGCCTCGCTGCAATCTGGTGGCCTCGCCACATATATCTGTTCTAGTGACTTCGTCACAATATCTGGCAGCCTCGCTGCAATCTGGTGGCTTCGCCATATATATATATTTGTTCTGGTGGCCTAGCCACAATATCTGTATCTAGTGACTTCGTCACAATATCCGACAGCCTCGCTGCAATTTCTGTGGTGTGTAGCGGTTGGGTGGGTCGAGTAGTCTCCCCACATGGTGTAAGGATGGTACGGGGGTGTTATGGATGGCTCTGGGTTGGGATTTCTGCATTCATGATATATTTGTTTTGTATCTGCTGTGGGCCTATGGGTTTCATTCTAATATCTGTACTGGGCCAAGGCCCAGATAAGTCTGACTTTGAGGTTTGATCTGTTTTGGGCTATGGTTGGGTTATGTTACACATTGAGTTTTCCGAACTCACCCTTTATTTTCATCTCTGCAGGAAATCCCCAACCATAGTGAGCTTGGAGCCGTGAGGGATTCAGAGTGGCCACATCATCTGCAAAGTTGGTTTTTCTAAGTTAGTTTATTTTTATTATTTTTATATTCTGATTTAATTTTGGGTTTTAAGTTGTAATAAGGCCGCTATTTAAATTTCTTTTTCCGTTATGGTTTTATTTTTTATTATATTTATACTATGTCGAAACTGCTAGTGTTAGGCTGCGCGGGTTTTCAAAATTAATAAACGTTTCCAAGACTCAACAAGCACAACAAATGGATAGCCTAAAGATTGATAAACCGGCTTTTCATTCAACCGCTGTTTTTACCAAGACCACCCCAATCACTTAAACCAACGAATACATACTAAGTCGTAAGTCCATGTGACACGTCAGATCTGGCCATAATGTCTGGGCCGGGTTTGGGGTGTTACAATCCTTATGGAGCTATTGAATTATACGACAATCACGGAGGTACGTTTAAAGTTAATGGTCAACGTCTCAAACATTATTGGGATTGTGAAGTTGAGCGAGTTGAATCCTCGTTCAATTTAACAGACCCTTGATTTTTCACAAACTTGTTTTATAAATAAATAAATAATTAGGATTTATTTTATTAATTTAGTACATTTAATTAATTTTGTCTAAGGAGATTGGAACTTAAGCGGGACCGCTGTGACCCCTCCAAACTTTCCTAGGAATTAATTTAATGTAATTTATTGAGAAGAAATTTTCTAGTTAAGATTTAAAATTTCTTTTATTTTCATTTGGTTTGTTTAAATTTTAAATTTTTATGTTAATAAAGGGGGTCAAATTTGGCCCAAGTACTAATCAATTCTTTAGTAAGATACAGTATAATAACCCGATTTAGACCCTAATCAAAATGGTGATTTTGGGACTACGAACTAGTCAAAAAAATATGTAAATATTATTTTTCGTGTTTATTATATGTGAATTTGCATGTGTGAAAGTTTCGTATGAAAATTTGATTGTTTATGTGCTTAATTTAATGAAAGGACTTAATTGTGTAAAATGAAAACTTGATAGTTTAATGTATAAGGGCTGAATTGTTGTTGTCTTTTTAAATGGAAGTACTTATGTTGTAATTAGGCCATTGGCTATATGAGTGGACGGTTGTAGACATGTTTTATATGGTTTTATAATTAAAATTTTAAGGTTAAATATGTAAAGTAATAAATGATATATATGATATATTATAACATAAAAAAATAAAGCCATGCATTTTGTTCATACTTTTGACCGAAAGTAAAAAGAAAGAAAAGAAACTAAAGCTTGGTATATTCGGCCATTTCTCAAGCTTGATTCAAGTCTAGTTTGGTTTCGATTTTTGATAATTTTTACGTTTTTGAGATCATTGCTTCGAATACTATCTGACCCATACTTGAATTTTTTATTTTGATGAATATTTTGAGTTATTTCATTGATGGGAGCTTGTGATTTTTGTTGTTTGATGATGAAATATGAAAGATATGTTTTAGATTAATATGTTTTGTATTGGAGTTTTTGATGATTTTGAGTTATTAGGATCAAATTGCAAAAATAATAAATTGAGGGACTGAAATACAAAATAAATGAAATGTGTGTATTTATATGTGTTAGATGAACATTCGGTCTAAGCATGTTGAATGGAGATTTTGTGTATTTTGTGTTTTATGCAATTAGGACTAATTTGTAAAAGTCTGAAATATCATGGGTAAAATGGTAATTTGCCCATTTATGTGTTGTTGGATTAAATTGAATGAAATTGTGTCTAAATGAGGTTTATTTGAAATTATGTAGATCAAAAACAAAAGAAATTGGACTTGGATCGGGGAAAAGTAAAAATAGTCGAATAACCGATTTATAACGTTCGTCAAATCTGAGGCAAGTCTTTAAGCAATTAAACATCATTTATATTGAATTTAACTTGGTTTAATTGTTGTTTTGGAATCTATAGATTCATAAAAGAGCTAGCCGAATGTGTTTAAGCATAGAAATATTGTATTTGAGTTTAACTCGATTGAGTTATATCATTTGAAAGTATGTATAATCTATATGGAATATCTGGAGTTTTTGTTATATGAACTGTGTATGAGGCAGCTTTATAATAGTGATATTCGAGCTTTGAGCCTAGCAAGCCTTGTGTTGGTGAATTTGATCGGGCTTTATGCCTAGCAGGCTTATTGCTGGTGAATAAAAAAAATCAAACCTTGAGTCTAGTAGGCCTTGTGCCGGGTGTGATTCAGGCTTATGCCCAGCAGGTTTTATACCGGTGATTTATTTTCAAGCTTATGCCTATAAGATTTCAAGTTGATGTGGGAATTGAGCATTTAAAATTGAGCTAAATGACCTTGTATATTCGGCCACATATGTATGAACATATGTGATGTTGTATTGGATCTTGAATATTTGGCCATGAAGGTATTCACAAATGTGATATTATATTTGAATTTGTATATTCGGCCATATAAGTAAGTACATATGTGATGTTAAATTTGATCTTGCATATTCGGCCATATAGGTAAGCACATATGTGATATTAAATTTGATCTTGCATATTCGGCCATATAGGTAAGCACATATGTGATATTAAATTTGATCTTGTATATTCAGCCAAATGAGTGATGTTGGTAAATGAAGTTAAATTTTGTTTTGTGAGTTTGTTAAATGTATGGAAGTATATTCGGATATATAATGATATTTGGTTTGGTTTAATTAGGTTGATAATATTATTGAAATGTTTATTGCTTATGACTTTCTAAGCTAAGTTAGCTTACTTTGTGTGTTATGTTTATATTGTTTTATAGATTTTGGATTCAAGTTACAAGCTCAGGGATCATCAGCAAAGTCTTTCACACTATCGACCATTTTTGGTATTTAAATAATCAACTCGAATTATGGCATGTATAGGCTGGAATATGTTTAAATCAATGGATTTTGGCTTGTATAACTTGAGCCATGCGAAAATGGCTTAATCACCATGTTAATTTCAGTTATGCTTTGGTTATGGTTTGAGTTCACTTTTGATTATAATGATATATATTATGCATGAATGGTCTATGTGATAAATGTCATATGTGTGGAAATGGCTTAATAATGTTGTGAATTTGGAAATGGTTGATGTAATAATCATTGTATGTATACAATTTCATAAGTAAGTTTAGATGATTCAGTTTTGGTTGGGTATAGATAAATTATATAAATGAAATTAGTTTTTATGTTTGATATAGGTGTTAATATGTAAATGAGCATTTGATGATATAAATATATATACAGTTTGAATATATATTAAGGGATTATTATGATATTTTAGGTTTTGTAAAGTACTAGAAAATTAGCTTACAAAGGAGCAAGATGTTGATTTTATATTTATATGCATATGTGTATTTGTGCGTAATCGAATGAAGCTTATCATTATGATTCGGTTTTTAATGGAAGTGAATATGCATATGTGATGCTTAGGTGGTTGGTATGATAGGTATAATTGATTAAGATAATTATTGAGTACGTAGTAGATAATGCTATATATGCTAAGGGATAAAATGTCTTGTGATACTATTTATTTGGATAAATATGCACACGTTTAGAATTAAGAAAATAAAGTTTGATTTTTATTTTTGGTATTCGCTTATCAATAAAGTGATGAACCTATAATTCGTATATACAATATGTTTTATAATGTATGTTTAATATTTAATTAATTATATGCTTTACATGTATATATGAATATGACCTGTGTTAGCATGTGAATGTTTGGAACTATATTTATGTTCAGTAATGCCTCATGACCCTAGTCCGGCGGCAGAGTTAGGGTTAGGGGTGTTACATACAATCTGAATTTAAGGCCTAAGACAGCAAAAAGAGGAAAAATTCCACACCTATTGTCGCCACTTCCATTGCTTGCCGCCCAAGTAACCCTAATGTAGCTAAGTTTTTGCTACGTGTTGCCCTAAATTTACCCTATATAAACCCCTCTTCATTCTACTGTTTTTCATATCCCTCAAAGTAATTTGCTTAAACCCCAAAAAAATCCCTAAACTTCTCTCTTGTGCCGTCAACGCAAATCCCGAAAGAAACCCTAGTTCTTTTCCCTTTTGCCGAAATCTCCTATTGCCGCTGCAAAGAAATAGCCAGGGCATCAACGTCGTTGTCGTACGTATCTGTTATCGCTGCCGCACACCACCATTGCTGTCGCACGTTGCTTTCACTGCTATAACCTCTTCGCCGTCATAGGGTTTGCCGAGCAAGTCCTACCCACTTTCTGATTTCTCTTCTTCTCCTGTAAGCAGAACTTTGCTAAATTTTTGGGAAAATACCATTTCTTGCAAAAGAACTAGATCATCAAAGACTACTCCTGAAAACTTGATTGTGATCGATGAAGAAGTGAAAAAGAGATTTGATTCAATTTTCAAGCATCATCTTATGATGCCGGAAAAAAGTTTTAACTTGAAGAGTAATGACTTGATGGTTGCCCCTGTGCTAATTAGAAAGACAATCAATGCTCTCAAGTGGGAACGATTTTGTAATGCTCGTTCACTTCTTGATGATGAACTAGTTTAAGATTTCTATGCAAGTTTGACCATACAAGATGCCACTGAGGTCATAATTTGGAAGAAAAAGGTACTTCTTGCCTCTAAGCCCATCAATGATTTGTTTAACTTACTTGATGTTGAAGAAGATGAGTACTACCCTTTGATGAACAACATCAATTAGGATTTTCTTCAACAAGTGCTTGATGTTGTAACAAATCCGGGATGCCAATGGATTATAAGAAAGTATCTTGCCGAAGGGAATACCTAAAACCAGTAGCAAAGGTATGGTTTTATTTTGTTCGCTACAGTTTGATGCATATCCCACATAATTCCACCATCTTGATGGAACAAATGCTCTTGTTATATGCAATCTTGACAGAAAAGTCCATTAATGTTGGAAAAGTTATTCTCAAGGAGATTTATGACTGTGCTAAAAAGAAGATAGGAAGTGCTTATTTCCCATCATTAATCACTTCACTTTGCTTAAGGGCTCGTGTTAAAAATGCAAGCGAATTTGCTGGGGCAATATGTCCAATGGTGCATTACAAGTCATGATCTAGAAAGGTTAATAGAGAAGGTGCATGAGCTGAATCAAGGTGAGCAAGAAGAACCAACTGAGGCAAGTAATAAGGAGTCAATGAACGAAATTGAAAATGAATCAGTTTCAAACACTGAAGAAGAAGAATCTGATAAGGATCCAGTTGAAGACCCTGAACCAAAGGTTGAGCCAGAAAAAGAACCAGTCAAGCCAAGTGTTGAACCTAAATATACAACTCCCTTACTTACTTCTGCAAGTACTTCAAGGAAATTAGAGTTGTCAATGTTGATGGATATGTGTAAGTTCATGCACAATCAGCAACAAACTTACTGCAAATATGCAAAAATTAAAGATGATTCGATTTGAAATACTTTTAAGAATATTTCTAACAAGTTTGTTCCTGAGTTCCCAGATGCTATCTTTGAGACATGGATGGACGATACTGATTATACAAGCGGAGAATGAGCTAAAGAAGACAAGGGGAATGAGTCAAAAGAATAAAAAGGGGGATTCTTGTCTTTTTATTTATTTATTTTATTTCTTTAGGAATTTGTTTCTTTAGTAACTAGGATTTAATTTCTGCAAAATAAAACATAGCGAGCTTGAATAAATACTTCCTTTAGAAAGAAAAAGACTAAGTGATGTGGTAATGGGAATGAACATGTCTAGGATTTGATTATGAGAAAAGACTTGGTATTTAAGCAGTCTTAATGACTCACCTCTCTTTCTTTTTAACCCTACTTGGTGTTTAGTTTTCATTCATTACTTTGTTCTTGCAATGAGGGTATTGCTTCTTTTTAAAGGAGGGTAAGGAAAATAATTGCTGCTCAAACTTTCAAGTATGTTTGAATTATTTCTTTCATGAGTATGTTTTAATAAATGAATGTTTAGAGAAATTCTTTGTTAATAAGATAGATTGTATGCAAGCATGAATAATGATTTTATCTAAATGACTATATGTTATCATGAAGAACGAAATGATTGTATGATTTTATTCTTCGGTAATCTTTGCCATGAAAACTTAGTTTCTTTTGAGATTAGACATGCATGAAGGTTTATATCTTTAGAATTGACTTAGTAACTTTCTTGAGGCGAAATCCTAGGAGACATAAAACTCTAAAATGATATAGGCACCATTTTCTTTGGATCGTTTGAGCCTTTTCAAGGCCACCTTATGATATTAGACCATTGAAACTATAATTTTGAGCTTAAAGGCTCGTTTATTGCAATGACCCTACATTACAAACCACATTACCATCTTTGTAAGTTATCCTAATTTTGTGCACCTATCTTAACTTAAGTTGTCTTGGTAATCAACATTTGAGGAAATTTTCATAAGGATGTATGTGCTCGTCCTTATAAAAAAAAAAGAGGGCGAAGAAAAGTTTGCTCAGTCTTCAAAAAGGGGAAAAATGTATGAACATAAGTTCAAAATAAGTTTGGGGGTGCTCCAAAGGTTCACGTTAAGAAAAAGGTTGTATTATGAGAAAACCAAGACAAAGTTAAAGGTTAAGATCTTGAAACCGAAATATCTCATCTCTTAAAATCCCTACCTTTGACCGAGCCCCGTTACAACCTTATAAAAGACCTATTGATTTGATGATTATGTCACCTACATTAGTGGAGAGGAAGTCCTAAGTTTAACATATGAAGATTATAAATAAGACTTATGATTGTTTTGCTTGATTGATAAGAAATTATGTTAAATGAAAGAATATTATCTATGGCTGTGATGTATATACATACTATGATTCATGTTGGCATACCTTGAAACTTAGTATAAAATTTTCAAAATGGTTGCATATAAATTACTTGTTAATGAAGAAGATTGATGAGCATGAATTTATTAATACATGATTGTGGGGCAATGATTGATGCTGCTTACACTTTTAGCAATTTTGCTTTAGAGAGACCTTGAATTGTGCATGAACATTACTCGAGACGAGCAAGGTGTGTATATAATTTTTCCTATATAAATTATCACCTTTTTACCTAAATTTGTTGATAAAACCAAGTAATTGTTTAATAAATTAATGAAATATGTGAAAATATGAAAACGGGACACAGAAATTATTAAAATGTGATTTTATGCTTTATTATATAGTTTTCATGCATAAAATGGCTTATTTTATATTAAACTGAGCATATTATATTTTTATGACATAAAATGGGCCATGCATGATTAAATTAAATAATAAAATATAAAATTATATTTAATAATTTATTTTAAAATATTTCATTAATAATTTGGGTTTTAATTAATTTAATTAAGTTGGTAAAATTTAATTCTTTACTCCTTTAACTTATTGATTTATTTTTGGATAGGTCTGAGGGCTTTAATTTGATTACAAAACCGTCCAAATGGAGGACCAAGTCAACCAAAAATTCGGCTGAATATGGGGGTTCATAAACCATCTTTTGGTTAATTACACAAGGTCTTTGAAGAGTTGAAGAAATCAGAGATTTGCCCAAAGATTTGCTGGTGACTGAGTCCTAGTCTTGAGTTGTTGTGGCACTTAAATTGGTCAAGAATCAAGCAAAATCAGCCACATTCCCTCAATTCATGGTCGGCCACCCTTGGAAGGAGTTTTGAAAGATGGACACTCCTATTTTTAGCAAACTAGCTCCCATGCCTCACCTATAAATAAGAGCCCCTTTCTCACTTTTTCAATCATGCCTCATTCATTCATCATTCTCTCCTCTCTCAATTCTCTTAGTTTTTTTAGCCCTCACACCTGTCATCATCTTTGCATAAAGATTTTGAGCAAATTAGCCTCTTAAAGAACCCTTGGTCAGCCAACTTAGAGAGCTATCAGCAAAGGAGTAAAGCGAAGGAATGAAGGAGCCCTCATCAGTCAGAGTTTTGGGTGACAGCCACTCTGAATTGGGTTTAATCTTTCTTACTTTAATTTAATTCAAGAATGTTTGCTACGTGTTATTTTTTCTTGTTTACAACAATGATAGCTTAATTTTATTTAAGCTAGGATGATTGCTTTGATTTAATAATAATTATTCGATTCATGCTTAAAATATTTGTGCCTTAATCGATCATGTTTTCAATTAAAATCAAGTTTGTATTTCGTTCATACGTGATTGAAATGCACATGAATTAGCTGAGGGATCCTAACCAGACGACGGCTAATGGATGCATAATTGAAATGTGCATGCTCAATTTAAATCCTAACCCGATTAAATTGCAGGTTGCATAACATCCCTAACCAGGCTCTATTATCTGTATAGTTTTTAGATTTGTGTGATTAAACTGTTTCAAACCTAATACATCCCTGTTACCTGGCATGAATACTAAGAAACCCTTAGCAAATAAGGATTAGTAAAATGCATATTTACTAAGTAAAGGATTTTGAAAGGACCTAACGTGGTTTCCAAACTCATGAATGATCGAGTTGCCATGGAATATTTTTTCAAATATTGATAAGCACGTTGATAATAATTTGATTTTGATTAAAGTAATTGTCCTAGCTTATTTATGTTATAATTGTTGCTTATTGTGTTAATTCTGCTAAAATCTATCTCATTCATATAGTTTGCATACTTAGGATAAATTGCATTAGGGATCATTGCATTTAGTTTCATATACTTAATTTTTCATCAATTCTCAATTATATTTTTTTTATCAAATTGTTAATACACTTTTACAAATTAAGTGACTTAGCACAAATACAATCCCTGTGGAGACGATAACTCGATACTTACTTATTACTTGATAACGACTGTGTACACTTGAACAAACCCGAGCGTTACAATGACACCACAATTGAAATCTTTATGTGCAAATAAACCAAAAAATTATTTTTAACTAGTCTTTAACTTTAATAAAAATAAAAAATAAATTATCATATCAACAATTCATTAGTGAATTCATGAAATTTTTAACGACAATGATCAATTTGAATAATTATCTTAATTAGAAAAATTAAATTGAAAATATATATTTAAAGTAACTAGAAACAATGCTATTTAATTTAATGTAGCTAGGAACAACGTATGCGATATAATTTAGGTTAATTATAATTTAACGTAACTCTCTTACTGTAACATCTCGAATTAGGTTCTAGTCAGAACAGTGGTTTTGGGACCACAAATCCGAAGTAGAAATAATTATTTTATGATTATTATGAGGTCTATGATATGATTGCATGCTTGTGTGAAAATTTCATGAAGAAATTTTATTGATAAAGTGTCCAATTTAACATTTAAGACTAAATTGCAAAGGTTGAAAAATGTGAGTTCTAGAAGCTTTAAGCATGAAATTGCCATGAATTATTAATTAGAGGTCCTTAAATAGCAATTTGTCCAATTCCTATTTTTATGGACAAAAATGAGAATGAATAGCAAAATTTTGTTAGAAAGGCCATAAGGGCATTTTTTCCATTTGGTTAATAAAAGAATAAAAAGGGAAAAATGAAGCAAAAATATTGTCCATCTTCTCCTACATTAGCCGAAATTCTCAAGGAGTCATAGCTAGGGTTTTGTTCAACTTCCAAGCTTGATAGTAAGTGCATCCAAGCCCCGTTTTTAATGTTCTTTGCATTTTTAAAGTTGTTATCAACCGATCTAGCAATTTCTACCATTATTTTGAGCTAGGGTTCATGTTCAAAAATTTATCAATGTGTGACATGCAAGTACTTTGATTTTTAATGGAGGACTATGAAAGATTGATATATGATAAACATCTTTTACTAAATGGTTTTTCATGAAAACAATGGTAAAATAGGTGGTAAAAATTTTATTTGAAAGAAAATGTGGGCTGTTATAAGTATGACATAAGTTCAGCTAGGCTTGGGTAACAAAGAGAATGAACACATTTCATTTTATGAGCCTAGGGGCTAATTTGTAATTATGTTAAAGTTTATGGGCAAAACTATAATTTTTCCAAAGTATGATTTATAGGCTGTTTTGAACGATGTGATAATTAAATAAGTGAAATTTGCTATTATAGATCAAGAAAAATGGAGTCCGGACCTAAACCGAGGAAAGAATAAAGTTGTGGACCAAATCGAATAATTAGCCATATTTTGGTACTGAGGTAAGTTCATGTGTAAATAATGTAATGTTATATCATGTTTTAATGTTTTATTAATGTATGAGTCTCTATGTTTAACTGTTATGACGAGTGTATGAACGTCGTTATAGTCTATTAGCATGACATTGTGAACGAGTTTGATGAATATGTGACATCAAGAAAACCCCTTTTGAACCTTAGGAATAGATTAGGATACGAGTGACATGTCACTAGGAACTATGTGATTATGAGCTCATAAGATTATGTGTATATGTGACTATGTGAATCCGGGTGTTAGTCATGTACGTCCCACCGGTGGCTGGGCAGCCCGGCATGTGTTGCGGGTACCTGTCAGCTTGTGTGAGCAGCTAGTGTAGTTACATCTAGACTGTCTACTTGTGTGAGCAGGCCCGTGATTAGCTTGAGAGCGAGCAATGTGTGATATGGGATATGAGGTAGCATGTGGCTACGTATGAAGCACTTTGTGTATACTTTTCGCGTATCCAACAGTATTCCAAGTGTTCAATGGGTAAATCAGTGAGCTATTCGACAAGCAAGTCAATCATGAGGAATTATTAGAATATGTTACGAGTTGGTATAGGTATGTAAGAAAAACTCATATGAATGAGCTCGGTATGTGATGAACTGTTGGTAAGATTGAAATTAAGTAAGTTATGCCTATGAAGCTATGATGATATATATGTAAATTATGCTATGTTAATTGTATAATTCATGATTATGTTGCTATTTAATTGCATGTGAACTTACTAAGCATTAATCTTACTCCCCTCTCTTTTCCATTTTCTTATAGTATCGCCAAGCTAGCTCGAGGGTCGAAGGACGTCAGAGATTTGATGACACTATTGATCACACTATAAATTGGACATTTGGGTATAGTTAGTCTCAACATTTTTAGTATGGCATGTGTAACATCTCGAAATAGGGCGTAAATGGAATAGTGGTTGCGAAACATCAAATCTGAGATAGAAAAGTTTATTTCGATTAATTTTTATGATTTACCGAGAGATTAGATGCATGTGTTAGAGTATTGATAAGAAATTTTATAGATTGCATGTTTAATTTGCCTATTAGGGCTTATTTGCAGAAGTTGCTGTAACAGCCCGATTTAGGGCCTAAATGGAATGATGGTTTTAGAACCACGAATTCAAAGTCAAAAAATTTATTTTGATTAAGTTTTAAGGTTTATTTATTGATTAAAATATTGTGTAAAAATATTGCTAAGTAATTTTGCTGATAAAGTGCTTAATTGGACTTTTGGGACTAAATTGCAAAAGTTGCAAAATATGTGTTCTAATTCATAAGTACTTGATTGAAATGGGGGTTTAAAGAGGAGGTCCTTAAATGGACATTAGACCATTATCTTTCGTTTGGACAAAAATGGGCATGAATAGGACAAAATTTTAAAGAAAGGCCTTAAGGGCATTTTAGTCATTTGGTAATTAAAAGAAATAAAAAGGGAAAATAAAGCCAAAATTGACTCATCTTTTTCATGGAGGCTGAAATTAGCATGGGGGAAGCCATGGCTAGGGTTTTCAAGCTTTCCAAGCTCAATAGTTAGTCCGTTCTAGCCCCGTTTTCCAAGTTCTTTACGATTTTAGAATCCCGATAACTTGATTAAGCTTATTCTAGCAATAATTTAAGCTAGGGTTCATATTTGGAAAAATACCCATAGGTGAAATGTGTTTATTTTGATTTTTTATGGTAGAATATGAAGGCTGAAATTATGTTAAACAACTTTTGCTAAGCGGTTTTAAGCAAAAATGAGTAAAACAGCTTAATCGGTAAAAGTTGTTTTTGTTCATAACTATGTGTTAGAGTGAGAATTTGATGTTTCCATAGAAGGGAAAAATGATCAGCATGTCATAAAACATAAGAATAAGGGATGAAGTTTAATTCTCGAGCCTAGGGGCAAAAGTGTAAATATGCAAAAGTTTAGGGGCAAAATTGTAATTTTGCTAAAGTTTGAGTTAAGGACTGTTTTGAGTAGTACATTAATTAAATAAGTAAAATATGATGTTTTAGATCTCAAAAAACGAGATTTGAATCTAGAATGCGAGAAAAATTGAAAATCGAGAAAGTTGGTAAAATGGCCGGTTTAGTATCGAGGTAAGTTCATATGTATAATAAGCATTAATTTATGCATGTTTCAATGTAAAATTGATATATTTACTATGATTGCCGAGGTGTTGAAAGTAAGTATAATTATGATACTTTAAATGTTCAATATTAATTTGACATGGAAATGAGAAAGTATGTAAGTTTGTATGTAAATAATACATTATCTTTATTATGTTTTTGTATTTCAGCATATTTTATGTATTGTAGTTGATTTTTGAATCATAATTGACTATTGGAAGTATGGAATCAAGTATTAGAAAGAGAGAGAAATCCCGGTTGAACCTTCGAAAAGATTGGATGATACAGATGGTATGTAACTAGGTCACATGTATGGTGCTGAGTGCACATTATGTGTACAAGAGAGCTACGAGACATTATGATGTAGCTAGGTCGCATGGGTGATACTATGTGTACACCATGTAGACAAGAGAGCTATGGGATATATGTAGCTAGGTAGCATGCGTGGTTCCAGGTGAAGAACACCATATAGACAAGAGAGCTACGAGATAAACTGGCTAGGTCACATGGGTGGTACTAAGTGTTCACCATGCGTACAAGAGAGCCAAAATTATGTGTACAGTTGAGCTAGGTCACATGAGTGGTGCTAAGTGAAGGCCACTATATGTACAAGAGAGCTTCGATTTTAAAGGTAGGCTATGTGCGATACCATCGCGTATCTGTTATTATTCCGAAGCGTTCAACTGGGAAATTGATTAAATGAAATTGTGTATGACTTTGTGATGATAAGTGTAAGTATATACGTGTGTAAATTATGGACA
Organism: Gossypium hirsutum; assembly: GCF_007990345.1. Lineage (NCBI taxonomy): Eukaryota > Viridiplantae > Streptophyta > Magnoliopsida > Malvales > Malvaceae > Gossypium > Gossypium hirsutum. The sequence continues at coordinate 39,135,298 of NC_053431.1, read as the reverse complement.
ATATGCTCGATATGTGATTGGAAATTGGAAAGATTGGTTTGGGAAAGTGATGAATACAATTGAAGTGTGAAAGATCAAAATTGACAATAAAACTGTTCTGGATAGTTGCAGTGACGTAAATCTAAAAATTTACCAAAAATAGTAGAAATTAAATCAGAGACTGAATGAGATATCGAATTAGAGCTTAATGAGTCTATTTTCATATAACAGGAACATAGCAAGCAAAGGAATTCTATATTATGAGATATTTAAGCTTTTGAGAGCCTGGTTTAGAATGACTACGTGATCCCCTATTCTGACTTGGAAAAATCATTAAACATTGTACAAAAATAATTAGGGGATTTAAGTTATATGCTTGAAATATTTAATGAGTCTAGTTTCAAATGAAATAAATGAGAACATTTTTTGAATTCTGTATGAGGAGAAAATTGATTCGTAGTAAAGAGTGGTTAGAATAGTTGAGTAGTGAAACAGGGATAACTTTAATGAATAAACTGTACTAATTGGCTAGACCAAAAATTGTGAAACTTTTATGCTAAGAATATATGTGAATCTAGTTTCAAGAAAAATTAACGGTTTGTAATTTGGAGTTCTGTAGCTCTAGAAATAAATAATTTAGTTGCTGGTACTCTGCTGGACAGCTTATTTTGAACCTGTTTATGATTGTAATAGTGAAAATATGTGTGTTTGTAATGGTAATTTTCCGGGAACATATTGTCACTTTGTTTAAAGTATGATAATGTATTGTTTATTAATATTTACATATTTACTTACTAAGCATTATCTTACTAAGCTATAATGCTTACTCCCTTCCTTTCCTTTTTCCTATAGTGTCGCAGATGTTAGCTCGAGTTGGAGGTCACCGGAGGTTAAATCACACTATCAAACTATTGATCGATATATAAAGGTTTTAACGTATTTTAAGTCTTTGGCATTTATGGAGACTCGTTTAATTGTTATTAAGTTGCTAGGAATTGGCTTAAAATACTGACCTATGTTATTTGAAGGTCTCTATTGTATAAAGTCATTTAATGTAGATAGTCTTGATTATGTTATTAATTATGAATCAGTTTTTATACAATGATTAGTGATTAAGTCTGGTAATGCCTCGTACCCTATTCCTACGTTTAACACGGGTAAGGGGTGTTACATTTAGTGGTATCAGAGCTATGGTTTAGTCGATTCTCAGACTTACCTAGTATGTGTAAGAGTTAAGCTATACATGCCATATTACTACCTGTGATAGTGTGATGCCTCCCGATCCCGATGAAATAGCTCTGTTGAGACAGAAGTGTTTTCCAACCGAGCTACCATCGACAATGTAAAAAGGTGTTAAGTAAGTTTGTATAATTTGGTGGATATATTGGTGTACTTAAATTGATCTTGGTGACTTGTGATGATATGTATGAGATCATGTGTAAATGAAATAGACATAAGTGGAGAAATATAGAAAAGTGAAAAGAAACGAAAGTTTACCTCGTTATAAACTCATCTATGTTCGTTTGACATTGACATGATATTATGTGTCTAACTTATTTGACTAAGTGAATGTGATAAATAGATTTACTCAAATTTGTGGAATGTATGTTTGAGTGCATTTGTTTTAAAATATGAATATGTGCGCAAGTCTGTCTAAAGTGAGTTATATAACTATGATAATATTAAGATGAAATGAGACTCGTAAAAGGTAAGAGTACTAGTTCATGATGTTTATGTGATAATGAATGAGTCGTGAATAAGAATTTCTCTTGGAATATGAAAGATGAGCTGAAGGGAAAGTTTATATTATGATAAGTGTACATGTTGATTGGCAATTGTGTGATGCTATGAGTGTTACTTGTGAAATTAAATGAATGTTATGAGTAATTCTATTTGAGAATTATGAACGCATGTATAAGTGTATTTGTTTGTATAAGATGATAGCAGGGTTGTGTAAAATGAATATGCATGTTGAGTTATTTAAAGCAAATTATATTTATTGATGAGTGTTAAGTTATATGCATGAATATATAAGAGGCAAGTTAGAAGTGTTACAGCCTCACCCCCTTCCAATAAGATTAATTGATAATGTGATAGCATTTGAGAATGGTTTAATAAATGAACTCAGTTGCAGAAAAGATGTCAGGTTAATATGAAGATTTTCTGAATTCTGAAATGTTACAGTTAAAGAAAGATTAGACTTAGTTAAGTAACTCATCCAGGTATGATGCTTAAAGTATATGATTGCTGGATTTTTTTTTTAAATAAATTTTGATTGTGATTGAGATAATGTGGATTTAGTAATGATAAAATTAGACAGAAGAATAATGATTGAGCTGTATTAATAGCTGAATGCAGAGATTTTGGTTAAAAAAAAAGTGAATGCAAATGTGAGAATTGGAAATAGTTTTCGATTAATATAGAGGTCATACCGAGTTGAAACTTAGTTATATTGGATTTCAATTTGATAGTGGGGTGATTTTGAAAGTACCACTTTGAAGAAAATTTGTTTGGAGATGTTTAAGAAATTTTGAGAAAAGATATTGAATCGTTTTACCGGTAAGATTTTCGGGGACGAAAATCCCTAAAGGGGGGAGAAATGTAACATCTCAAAATAGGGCCTAAATGGAATAGTAGTTGCGAAACCACAAATCTGAGATAGAAAAGTTTATTTCAATTAATTTTTATGATTTACCGAGTGATTAGATGCATGTGTTAGAGTATTGATAAGAAATTTTATAGATTGCATGTTTAATTTGCCTATTAGGGCTTATTTGCAGAAGTTGCTATAACAGCCCGATTTAGGGCCTAAACGGAACGATGGTTTTAGAACCACGAATTCGAAGTCAAAAAATTTATTCTGATTAAGTTTTAAGGTTTATTTATTGATTAAAATATTGTGTAAAAATATCGTTAAGTAATTTTACTGATAAAGTGCTTAATTGGACTTTTAGGACTAAATTGCAAAAGTTGCAAAATATGTGTTCTAATTCATAAGTACTTGATTGAAATGGGGGTTTAAAGAGGAGGTCCTTAAATGGAAATTAGACCATTATATTTCGTTTCGACAAAAATGGGCATGAATAGGACAAAATTTTAAAGAAAGGCCTTAAGGGCATTTTTGTCATTTGGTAATTAAAAGAAATAAAAAGGGAAAATAAAGCCAAAATTGACTCATCTTTTTCATGGAGGCCGAAATTAGCATGGGGGAAGCCATGGCTAGGGTTTTCTAGCTTTCCAAGCTCAATAGTAAGTCCGTTCTAGCCCCATTTTTCAAGTTCTTTACGATTTTGGAATCTCGGTAACTTGATTAAGCTTAATCTAGCAATAATTTAAGCTAGGGTTCATATTTGGAAAAATACCCATAGGTGAAATGTGTTTATTTTGATGTTTTATGGTAGAATATGAAGGCTGAAATTATGTTAAACAACTTTTGCTCAGCAGTTTTAAGCAAAAATGAGTAAAATGGCTTAATCGGTAAAAGTCGTTATTGTTCATAACTATGTGTTAGAGTGAGAATTTGATGTTTACATAGAAGGGAAAAATGATCAGCATGTCATAAAACATAAGAATAAGGGATGAAGTTTAATTCCCGAGCCTAGGGGTAAAAGTGTAAATATGCAAAAGTTTAGGGGTAAAATTATAATTTTTCCAAAGTTTGAGTTAAGTACTGTTTTGAATAGTACATTAATTAAATAAGTAAAATATGATGTTTTAGATCCTGGAAAATGAGATTTGAATCTAGAATGGGAGAAAAATCGAAAATCAGAAAAGTTGGTAAAATGGCCGTTTTAGTATCGAGGTAAGTTCATATGTATAATAAGAATTAATTTATGCATGTTTCAATGTAAAATTGATATATTTACTATGATTCCCGAGGTGTTGAAGTAAGTATAATTATGATGATTTAAATGTTCAATATTAATTCGACATGGAAATGAGAAAGTATGTAAGTTTGTATGTAAATAATACATTATCTTTATTATGTTTTTGTATTTCAGCATATTTTATGTATTGTAGCTGATTTTTGAATCATCATTGACTATTGGAAGTATGGAATCAAGTATTAGAAAGAGAAAGAAATCTCGGTTAAACCTTTGGAAAGATTGGATGATACAGATGGTATGTAGCTAGGTCACATGTATGGTGCTGAGTGCACATCATGTGTACAATAGAGCTACGAGACATTATGATGTAGCTAAGTCGCATGGGTGATACTATGTGTACACCATGTAGACAAGAGAGCTACGAGATAAACTGGCTAGGTCACATGGGTGGTACTAAGTGTTCACCATGTGTACAAGAGAGCCAAAATTATGTGTACAATCGAGCTAGGTCACATGAGTGGTGCTAAGTGAAGGCCACAATGTGTACAAGAGAGCTTCGATTTTAAAGGTGGGCTGTATGCAATACCATTGCGTATCTGTTATTATTCTGAAGCATTCAACTGGGAAATTGATTAAATGAAATTGTGTATGACTTTGTGATGATAAGTGTAAGTATATACGTGTGTAACTTATGAGCAATATGCTCGATATGTGATTGGAAATTGGAAAGATTGGTATGGGAAAGTGATGAATAGTGATGTGAATCTAAAAATCTACCAAAAATAATAGAAATTTAATCAAAGACTGAATGAGATATCAAATTATAGCTTAATGATTCTATTTTCATATAACAGAAACAGAGCGAGCAAAGGAATTCTATATTATGAGATATCTAAGTTTTTGAGAGACTGGTTCAGAATGACTACGTTATCCCCTATTCTGACTTGGAAAAATCATTAAAAATTGTAAAACAATAATTAGGGGATATAATTTATATGCTTGAAATACTTAGTGAGTCTAGTTTCAAATGAAATAAATGAGAACATCCTTTGAATTCTGTACGAGGAGAAAATTGACTCGTAGTGAAGAGTGGTCAGAATAGTTGAGGAGTGAAACAGGGGTAACTTCAATGATTAAACTGTACTAATTGGCTGGACCAAAAATTCTGAAAATTTTATGGTAAGAATATATCTGAATCTAGTTTTAAGGAAAATTAACGATTTGTAATTTGGAGTTCTATAGCTCCAGAAATAAATAATTTAGTTGCTGGTACTCTACTAGACAGCTTATTTTGAACCTGTTTATGATTGTAATACTGAAAGTATGTGTGTTTGTGACGGTAATTTTCCGGGAACATATTGTGACTTTGTTTAAAGTATGATAATGTATTGTTTATTAATATTTACATACTTACTTACTAAGCTATAATGCTTACTCCCTTCCTTTCCTTTTTCCTATAGTGTCGCAAATATTAGCTCGAGTTGGAGGTCGCCGGAGGTTAAATCACACTATCAAACTATTGATCGATATATAAAGGTTTTAAAGTATTTTAAGTCTTTGGCATGTATTGAGACTCGTTTAATTGTTATTAAGTTGCTAGGAATTGGCTTAAAATACTGACCTATGTTATTTGAAGGTCTCTATTGTATAAAGTCATTTAATGTAGATAGTCTTGATTATGTTATTAATTAAATGATGCAATTTATGAATGTGCATGCTTGCCTATGTGTGTGGTTGGATTAAAGCATGATATGGGCCTTGTAAGCTCTTTTTAAGGGACAACTTGAATGTGTTTAAAATTTTTTTAAATTAGAGTGAAATTATGAATCGATTTTTATACGATGATTAGTGATTAAGTCCGGTAATGCCTCGTACCCTGTTCCAGCGTCAAACACGGGTAAGGGTTGTTACAGCATGTATAGAGGACTTGGTATCATATTAATTTGGCCAAGTGTGTTGGCTTATAATCATTTGATGATTCATTTTGTATATACCCATGAGATATGGTTCATATTGATTATTTTTTTTTGTAAACCTAATTATTTATGCATGCATATGTCAAAGTCTTGATGATGATGGATGGTGTAATGTGGAATATAAGTATGGTCAATGAATAATGACAAACTGGTATGGTTATGATCATGGTTTAAATGTGTGAAATGGGAGTAGATTAATAATGTTGATTGGATATGAAATTGGTGTGGAATGCCTTACGTAAGCTTGTTAATGTGCATATGTGAAATGGTGTGTGCCATGAAATATGTCTCAGTATGTGAGTGTCTAAAGGTGGTAAAAGGCTTGCAAACTAGTCTTATAGTTGTCCACGCTGGTAGACACACGGGCATGTCTCTAGGCCGTGTGTGACACACGGTCTGCTTCATGGGTGTGTGATACGGCCGTGTGTCCCCTGCACCCTAATTAGGTAAAATAGAATACCCAATAGTAAACATAATGGCACAAACACGGTCATGTGTCTCGATCGTGTGGGAGACACGTCCTAGGACATAGGCATGTGCCCTGGCCATGTGAAGTCTGCACTTGATTATTTTAGTTCGCCACACAACCTAAGCACACGGGCATGTGACTTGGCTGTGTGACCCTATTTTGTTGATGATGTCATAAATAGAGAGTTACATGGGCTGAGGACACAGGCGTGTCCCAAGCCACTCGGGCTTGTGTGACCACACGGCCTACCCATACGAGCGTGAAGTGCTCCAAAATAAGAAAATTTTCTAAGTGCTATATAAGTTCTGAAAGTTCTCAGTTTAGTCCCGAACCATACCCAATTTATGTTTTGGGCCTCGTGGGCCCCTATAAGGGACGATTTGTATGTTAATAAATGGTTTTAATTTTGGCAAAATCTTATGGCCCGATTTTGTATGAATGTTAATGTTTGAGTCCAGTAACGCCTCAGACCCTGTCTCGGTGTCAGATACGGGTAAAGGGTATTAATTTAGTGGTATCAGAGCTACGGTTTAGTCTATCCTCAGACTAATGTAGCATGTGTACGAGTCTAGCTATACATACCATAAATTAATTATGATAGTGTGACGACTCCTGACCTTTTAAACTGTGTTTTCATATAGTAATGGATCCTGACCGAGCTGAAGCTTATGAAGAAAAAATATTTAGTAAAATAGGTCCTTTTTCTTAATTAGGGAAATAGGTTGATTTTGAAGAGTGTGTGTGAAAACATGTCCAGATAGATGCGTTTTTTGCGTGGTTGGCGGGAAAGCACGTCCATTTGGACACATTTTCTTTTCTCTCTCCTTCGTCGTTTTTTATTTAGGGCTTTTTTTAGCTTTAGGGTTTTTAGTGGTTTTTAGGATTTAGTTTAAGGCTAAAGTCTAAGGTTTAGGTGTTTTAGGGTTTTGAAATTTTACTATTTTTGGTAATTTACTATTTTTTTAGGGTTTTGATGGCATATAATTTTTAGGGTTTAGGGTTTTACAAAGTTTGGGTTTAACACCCCTCACCTGACCTGATTGTTAGGTTGGAGCTATAGAATGCTACAGTCAGAATAAGGAATAGTTACAAACTTTAATCGATCAATTCTAAACGAAAACCATTAAATTCTAATAATTCAATGATAGTTACTAAAATATTTTTTTTCTTAATTTATGACCTTCAACCCACGTTGAATTAATTACACTATTCTTGAATTTTAGTTACAATAATCCCTAATCCTAAGGCTTAGCCTACAGGTTGCCCCCAAGATATATATGTTACAGTTAAGAAGGACAAACTCACATAGGCTCTGCAGAATCTAGCCTAGTCTCTCTCCTGTGTCTCGTATAACCCATTTTACTTGAAAAGCATAACAAGAAGCTAGGTAAGTTCGAATGAACTTAGTGAGTTATTAATATAACATACCCGAATATGATATTATCATATGATATGATTTCAATGGCTTGGTCTCATGTTTAACATCAGTTGCACGAGGACAGATCGTACACTTTCATGGTTCACTCTTGACATCACTCACATCGACACAACTTCCAATTTGTCATGTTTTATACATTGACACGATTCTCCACTTCAATTGTTCATGCATTAGTATATCTTGTAGGATGGTTCCACTTATGAATTTGGATTGATTTCATACAAGATAGCTCATTATCAATTTTGGCAGTCGATCATGTGCGGAGTATCTTGGTAGATAATACCTGTAACAGCCTAATTTCGGTGAAATCGGAACAGTGGTCTCTAGGCCACAAATCCGAGCCAAAAAATAAATTTTATTTTTATTTTATTATATGACTCATATTATGATAGACATGCCATGTGAAATTTTTTATAAGAAAATTTTATCGATTAAGTGTTTACTTATAGGAAGGACCAAATTGAATAAAATGAAATAGTTGGATTCTAGTTGTAACATCTCGAAATAGGGCCTAGTCGGAATAGTGGTTTCGGGACCACAAATCTGACATCAAAATATTTATTTTATGATTATTATGAGGCGTAGAATATGAATATATGCACGTGTTAAAGTTTCATGAATAAATTCTAAGTATAAGGTGTCCAACTGGAAATTAGGGACTAAATTGAATAAATTGTAAAACTTGGATTCTAGAAGTAATTTTTATGAAATTACTTTAGATTATGAATTAAAAGGTCTTAGAGAGCAATTTTCCCAAATTCTAAGATTTTGGACAAAAAATGGGCATGCATAGAAAATTTTGAAAGGTTATTAAGGAAGGGCATTTTGGTCATTTGGTAATAAATGAAATAAAAAGGGAAAAATGAAGCAAAATTCATTCATCTTCTTCTTCATAGCTGCCGAAATTTGCATGCTCTCCATAGTTAGGGTTTCAAGCTTTCCAAACTCAATAGTAAGTGATCCCAAGCCTCGTTTTTAATGTTCTTTATATTTTTGAAATCTCGGTAGCTTGCTCTCTCTATTTCAACCCATATTTCATGCTAGGGTTCATGTTTAAAAATTTACCCATGCATGAGTTGCTTGTATTTTTATGGATTATGGAGGAATATGAAAGATGAATGTGTTTTAAACATCTTTTCCTAGTTGGTTTTCATGAGAAACCCTTATAGGGACTATTTTGCAAAAGATGTAAATGTATGGTAGAAATGAGAAAAATATGGAAAGTGTGGGCTACCATAAGAAGGAAAAGTGTTCGGCTAGGCTTGGGTTAGATAAAAAGTGCATGTGTTTCATTATTCAAGCTTAGGGACTAAATCAAAAAATTGTGAAAGGTTAGGTGCAAAATGGTCATTTGGACCAGGGTAGATATTAAACTTTAAATGTATAATGTGGGGTATTAATGAGTTAATTTTGCTGTTATAGACCGCGAGGAACAAATTTCGGAGGTGATCGAGGTAAACGCAAGGTTTCAGAATAACTGAAACACAACTTCGAAAAGAAAGTAAACCCCTAATATGCATAATTGAATGATTTATGAATGCTTGGTGATTGTATTTATTATTGGCATGAAATATCATGGAAATGCATATTTGATGGTAACATTTGAAAAATGTCTTGGTTGAGGTTGACAAAGGGAATTCGATGGATAAACCCTCATTGATATGTGTAAAGAGATCATGCATGTGTTGCAGTAAGGATTTAGCCCGGACGGGTAATTCGTGATCACAAGTATGAAAAGGATCTAACCCGGACGGGTGTTCCTTGAATGATCAAGCCTCTTGAAGAATATGTGTGCATTAAGGATTTAGCCGGATGGGTAATCTGATTAGGGTCTAAATTTAGCCTGGACTGGTAATTCAGATCCGAGCTCATTAAGGGTGTTTGTCGTTATAAAGGATTTAGCCTGGACTGGTAATCCCGACATCACCTCATAAGTTCATGATATGGGGGATTTAGCCTGGACTGGTAATCCTGCCATGAGATGTGAGGTTCACGGGAGTGCATGTATGTGAAATGGTCATTCGTAAGAATTGACGGATAATGGGTATTCCATCGAGATTTCCTAGAAACTCAACGGGATTAATAAGATGATGAATGATTAGCTCATCTGCATAAATTACATGATGCTTTGTTATGTGACTAACTCATTGATTGAGTGTATGTGATAGGGAATCATTTCATAACTGATGATTTCATGATTTAAGTATGGATGTATGCTAATTACTCGGTAAGTTTACTTTCCGATTATTCGAGCTTACTAAGCATGAAAATGCTTACCCCTCTCTTTTTTCCCATCTCACAGAGCTCAAGGACTCATAAGGACTGGAAGACGATTGGAGAGTCAACACACTATCAACTAGACAAGCTTTGGTATAAAGACTTAGTTTATTTTGTTCAATGGCATGTATAGTATTTTTGAGTATTTTGTTATATGTATCATTTGATTTTTCAAATGAAGGCATGTAAAGATGTGTTTATCTCTTTGTAAATGGCCATGAAAATTGGCTTAATTGAAGTAGGCTATGACCTACAAAATTATGCATGGTTTTAATTACAAGTGATGGGTTGTTACCAATTGGCAATGAGTCACATGAACGAGCCAATTATCTCTTTGTATATGGCCATGAAAATTGGCTTAATTGAAGTAGGCTATGACCTATAAAATTATGCATGGTTTTAATTACAAGTGATGGGTTGTTACCAATTGGCAATGAGTCACATGAACGAGCCAATTTTGGATGAATTAAAGTGACATGGGAACCCATAACACTAAATGGAAAATAAACTTTCATGTGAGAAACCAATGATATGAGTTTTCCATACAACTAGCTTTATTAAGATTATTTATAAGTGTAAAATCATGTTTTCTCTCAAACTTGGTAACCACCAAGCCCAAGTAGTAGAAAGGGGTGACTAAAGGCTTGGAAAATAGCCTATTAGAGTCCACATGGTTGGACACATAGGCGTGTGTCTAGGCCTTGTGTGACACACGGTTCTCTCCCATGGGTGTGTGCTATGGCCGTGTGTCCCCTTCACTTAAAATTTTAGCTCAAAGTTGTACACGGGTAGGCCACACGGGCGTGTGCCATGGCCGTGTTCAAATGACAGTGTCGTCCACGGGCAGGTAGCATGGGTGTGTGTCCTAGCCGTGTTAATAAGTCAGTGTTGCCCATGGTTGAAGGGCACGGGCGTGCCCCAAGCCACACGAGCGTGTGAGTCCGTACGGCCCATCTACACAGGCATGTGACCCTTTATGTTAAGGAAAATTTTATGAGGAGACAAAGGTTCATCGAACGTGCCCGAATTTGTCCTGCATTACCTTTAGGAATGTTATAGGTCTTGAAGGCCTATACAAGGGACGAGATATTCATGATTGAAAAGTTTTAAATTCAAGTGAAATTTTGTGACCCGAGTTAGTATACTGAAAGTGTAAAGTTCGGTAATGCCTCGAGCCCTGTCCCGGTGTTGGATACGGGTAAGGGGTGTTACACTAGTAGCTAGAAGGATCAAATAGCTATGGAATTCAAAAAATAAGGTGCTTATATGGTAATTAGACCATTAATAAAAAGTATGTAGATATTTTGGTGACTCATCCATGTAAATTTAGAAAAAGAGCAAGGACTAAATTGGAAAGTGAAAATATTTAATTAATTAAAATATCATAAAAAAATAAATATCATTTTATTTTATCATTTTCTTCCCCAAAAATACAAGGAAACCCTAGGAGAAAGAGAAGAAACTTTCATGGCCAAATTGGATAAGTTTCCTTGGCCCGTTTTTAGTAATTTTGATATTTTTAAAATCGGGATAGTTTAATCTATCTATTTAGGGGATCAATTTGAAAAGTTATCAAAGTATAAAAATTGGGTCATGGATGAATATGCTGAAAATTAGAAATATATGGTAGAAAATGAAAGATTGTTGATAGATAAACAACTTTTACAAAGTGACTTTTGATGAAAACATGATTCAGAGACTAAAATGTAAAGTTGGAATTTGATGAAAATTTCTGAATTTTTATGAATACATCTGCTGTAAATTTTGTAATGGGATTTTGGTTAGGCTTGGAATAGGGAGTAAATTGCACAAGTTTTCGAGCCTTGGGACGAAATGGGAATTTATGGAAAAGTTAGGGGCAAAATGGTAATTTTTCTTAGGATAAAAATTGAGTCCACTTGAATATAAAATATGATAAATTGATGTTAAATTTACTCGTATAGATCCGGATAAACCAAATTCGAAGCTAGAACAAGGAAAGGAGGAAAATATCATATTAGTAGATTTATATGCATGAACATTTATCGAGGTAAGTTCGTATAACTAAATTGTATATGCTTTTATTCTTGAATTAAATGTTGTGTTTGTGAATTATATAAATGCCATAAATATGTGAAATGATCACATACTCATTAAATCTCGATAAGTGCCCGATAATTATAATGCCCGACAAATGATAAATGATAAAAATGTTAATTTTATGCTTGAGTTGAATGTGAACATTTGAATTGTATAAATTCATAAAAATATGAGATTGACCGCATGCTTGATAATTCTTGAAAGATGCTAAATTTCATTTGAATAAATGGAAAATTCGATGGATTGTGATTTCTCGGAATGAATGAGTTCCTGTATTGTTAGAAACGAGATTTAACTCGGACGTGTAATCCTATCGATCTCATGATAGAAAGGATTTAGCTCGGACAGGTAATCCAGATCAAGCTCCATAAAGCATATGTCATAAAAAGGATTTAGCCTGGACTGGTAATCCTGTTGTATACATGTGTGGCTCAAGAGTGTACTTCCAGAAATAGTACCTTATGGGTACCATTGAATATGAATTGATGAATCCTAATTTGTAGACCACGAGTGTACTGCCTGTGTATCCATCGATATTTTAGATAAATTCAACTGGTAAAAGTTCTTGACATGAGAGGATATGAATACGAAATGAGTTATTTCACATATCGGCCTGAAATACATGAAAATGATGATACGTGATAATTGATATATGGAAATATGAAATGATGATATTGTACATGGAATTTATTTGATGAGTATGTACATCCTTGATTCTAGACTTGTATAGCTTGAGTGTACTAATCGTGACCTTGATATTCTGAGTAATATGAGTAAATTTCTAACATGAAATGATCTAAACTTGAAATGAACTATTATGAAATTATACTTGAAATAATAATATGAATTATGCATGTGGAATGAATACATGTTGTGGAAAGCATATCTGCTTGGAAACTTGATTGTTGTTGAGCCCATATATGATTTGATGTTATTATGGAATATATGACTACAAGGGCAAAGAGAATGTGCGTAGTGCTTGAGGTCAAATTGATTGATTATGCCTTACATAGTTACCTCAAAATAAAATGAATTGTAAGTTAAGTACCATGTTATGTGAACTTACTAAGCATTTTATACTTACTTAGTTTTGTTTCCCTGTTTTAGAGTAAATCAAAAGCTCGTTGGATTGAAAGCTCGGTGGAGATAACTCATACTATCCATCGGCCCATGTCAGTACACTATGGTAAAGTAATCATGGTTACAATGGCATGTATAGGTTATATTGGCCATAAATGCATGTAAATGTAAATGATGCTATAATCTAGCCATTGGAATGGCTAGTAATGATTTGTTTAATATACTTTTAATGTTAAACTATGGTAGCTACATATATGTTAAGTAGTTGACCAAATCATGTTTAATACATGGATTGAACTAAGGTATGATTGTATACATGTATGCATGAAATGATATGCCATGATGAATGATGGAATTTTCTTGATTTGAATGCTTGAAATGGTTGGTTTTTGGATGTGTGATTCAAGTGCAGGTCATGGGTGTAATTTTAGGTGAGAAATGAAGCTAGGAATGGCTTTATTTTGTCCACACGGATAGACACATAGGCGTGTGTCTAGACCGTGTGTGACACACGGCTGGCTATATGGGCGTGTAGTTAGACCATGTATCCTCTGCACCTTAAATTCAAGAAACAAAATGCTCAAAATTGAGCACACTGACAGAGACACGGGCGTGTGTCTTAGTAGTGTGTTCTACACGGCCTAGAACACGGGTGTGTGTCATGGCAGTGTGAAACCTGCACCTAATTTCGAATTGAATTAATTAGCCACATAGGCTAGCACATGGGCGTGTGGCATGGCCATGTGCACAAGTTAGAGAGTTACACGGGGTCGAACATGGCCTCCAGCACGGGCGTATCCCTTGGACTACATAGGCGTGTGAGCCCTGCACCTTGGAAAATTTTTACAAATTTCGCGAAAAATTCTTAAAGGTTTCGATTAAGTCCCGACTCGATTCTAATGCTTGTATTGGGCCTTGAGGGTCCATTTAAGGGATGTTTCGAATGATTTTGAAATTTTAATAGTAACTTGCATGATTTATCTATCAAATATGATTGAATGTTTCGATAATACTCTGTAACCCTGTTTCGACGATGGACACGGGTTAGGGTGTTACATTTAGTGGTATCAGAGCTACAGTTTAGTCGATTCTCGGACTGAACGTAACATATGTGGAGTCTAGAAATACATGCCATTATATAACCTATGATAGTGTTATATCTCCTAACTCTGAGGAAAATTGTCTTACAAATAGACAATGATGCTTTCCAACCGAGCTAATTCTGATAATGCTGAAAGTGATACTCACAATGCTCGAGTAAAAATGTTGCGTATGATAAAAGGGGACCTATAAAGGTATGGAATAAATGTTTTATAATGGACATGTTAATGATAAATGTTAAGTGATATGCGTGTATTTATGAAAGTAGAATTTTGAGGCCTACGATCTCCACCCCTTTACCAGTATAGTATTATATAATGAAATTTACAAGATTTATATGGATTAAGCTCATGAATGTGAAACTAAAGAGTTCAAAGGCTGAATGATTAATGATGTAGTCAGAATGAGAATGGGTTAGTAAGTAAATACAGTATTAAAAGAGATATCAAATTTTCTGAGGATTATTCTGAATACGTGATGTCATTGTTAAGGAAGAAGTTATTCATGAGTAAACGACTTATCCAGATATGATAATTATATAACGGATTAGCCAAAAATTCTTTTAAATTGACTCTTTCAGTGAACTGAATAATGTAAGATTATTGATGACTTTATTAGTCAGTGGAATAATAACGAAATTGCAAAGATATGTGAATACAACTGTTATAATTGAGTATATTATAGCAATTTCTTCTGGGTATTTTATATGTTCTGTTATTCTCAGAGGCATATAAAATTGTGCAAGTACAGATGCAATATTTATCGTATTGAAAGGCTAGTAAATTATGATAGTTTGAAATACTAAAAGTCTAGTTGACTCATGAGCAGTATTGCTCTATCATACTTGGGTTTTCTAATTTATCATGATTGATATAAGATTTGATGATAAAGTTCATATGATACCATTTTTTACTTCTACTGATTAAAGCCCTAAATTGCGAATATGTAAGTTATATTGTCTTTATCACAGTTGTTTCTACTGAGTATGCATGATATTACTCTACTGAATTTTCTTTGATATAGCATTAATCTATTTATTATGTAAACTTGGGCTATATCTGAAAGATATTCTTTGATCGAAGGTAATAACATTTATTACCATTATAAATATTGACTCAATCATGAGGTATGGTGATAGAGATCACATATTATAGAAACTATCTTACTGTATTGGTTATTATTAAGGCCACTTTCAGTTCTCCCTCTTTTAAGTTGAGGTACACTATTGATGTTGAAATGTTGCTTTATCTATATAGCTGAAATGTCAGTCATATTATTGCACAATGGTTTAAAATCTATCTGATGGTTATGGTTTTGGAAAAACTCAAACCTCCAATGTTAATAATTGAAATAGCTACATTGATGACCCAGTCATTATAGAAAAAAGGTAAGATTTGAATGGACCAATAAATATTAGTAAAGTTTTGACCAGTTGGAAGCTCTGTTAACCGAAATATTAATTCTGGTTCGGCCTGAATCAGGTAAGGAATTTGTTATTACAGAGATGTATTATTGAATAGGATTAGATTATGTTTTGATGCAATAAGGCAAGGTAATAGCCTGTACTTTCAAACAGTTACAAACCACATGGAAAGAATTACTTGATACATGATCTAGAATTCGCAGCTATTATTTTTGTATTGAAATCTGACAACATTACTTGTTTGGTGAAAAATGTCATTTATTCACCGATTATAAAAAGTCGAAGTGTTTAATGTCGCAAAAAAGATTTGACTTTGTGATAGCGTATAGGACTTGAATTGTTGAAAGATTATGATTTGACAATTGTATATCACTTGGAAAGAATGAATGTGGCTACAGATGTTCTGAGTAGAAAATTTTTGTATACTTTGAAGCCATGGATACCGATTATTATTGTCTGTTAATAGCTCAATTTTAGCTGAGTATAGAGCTTAACCAATGTTTCTACAACAGATCTGTGAAGCCTAGAAAAGTGGTAAAGAGTTGTAAGTTAAATGAATACAGTGTAAAATAATTTCTGATTCAAGATTTTAGAATAGATCTAATAAATGTCTGTCATTCAAAGGCAGAGTTTGTGTACTGAAGAATTTGGAACTTTTATAGAAAATTTTACATGAATGATTACAGTAGTACTATGTTTGTTTATCTGGGAAATGATCAAATGCATAATGATTTGAAAAAGATGTATTAATAACTCGGAATGAAACGTAGTATTTCTAAATCTATATTTAAAATGTTGTATGTGTCAACAAGATAAGAATGATACTTTCAAGATGGGTATAGTCAGTGAAAATACCGAAATGGAAATGGGACAAAGTTACCAATAATTTTATATCAGGATTATCCCTGTCTATGAAAAAGAAAGATACTATTTGAGTAACTATCGATTGTTTGGCGAAGCCTGCACATTCCATTCTGGAAGGAGTGGATTTCACACTTGATAGATGCTTGAATGATTTATTTTTGAGATTTTCAGATTATATGATGTGCTAGCTTCTGTTATTTCTAATAGAGATCTACAGTTCATATTCCAATTCTGAAATAAGTTACAAGAAACTCTGGCTATACTGTTACATTTTAGTACCATATTTCATTTTTAGATGAATGATCAATCTGAACATATGATTCAGAATTTGGAAGATGTGCTTCGATGTTGTGTACTTGAAGTTGAAGGTAACTGGGAAAAGTATTTGCCTCTAGTTGAATTTGCTTATTATAACAATTAATAGACAAGTATAAAATTGTACCGTATGAGGTTTTATATGGCTATAAGTGCAAAACTCCATAGTTTTGGACTGAGCTCAGCGAGAAAAGATATATGTAATAGGTTTGATTCTTTGAAACCTAAGAAAGATGAAAAAGATCCGAGACAGTTTAAAAGTAGTATTTGATTGTTAGAATCCGATGTGGACCTAAAAGGAAAAGAAATAGAGTTTCAGATTGGGGACAAAATATTTTTGAAAGTTTCGCCATGGAAGAAAGTTCTCTAGTTTGGCAGGAAAGGCAAATTAATTATGCGGTTTAATGGGTCATATGAGATCATTCAGAAGAATTAGAACTGTTGCGTATTGATTGGTATTATTACCAGAGTTCTAAAGAATTCACAATGTTTTATGTGTGTATCTGTTATGATAGTATTGATCAAACCCATCATCTGTTATTTCTTTGATAAATGTTAAATTCAGCTTGACACGACTTATAGTGAGAGATTGATTGAAATTCTGGCACTTAAAGAGAAAAACTGAGAAATAAAAAGGTGGCTTTAGTAAAAGTTTTCTAACAATGACATGATATAGAAGGAGCCACCTAGGAACTGGAAGAAACTATGAGAAAGTAATGTCTGAATCTCGTTACTGGTAAAATTTTTTAGGATAAAAACTCCTTAAGGGGGGAGAGTTGTAACAGCCCAATTTCAGTGAAATCGGAACAGTGATCTCGGGACGACATATCCAAGCTGAAAAATAAAATTTATTTTTATTTTATTATATGATCCGTATTATGATAGACATGTCATGTGAAATTTTTTATAAGAAAATTTTATCAATTAAGTGTTTAATTACTGGAAGGACCAAATTGCATAAAATGCCAAAGTTGGATTCTAGTAGCTAGAAGGATCAAATAGCTATGGAATTCAAAACTTAAGGTGCTTATATGGTAATTAGACCATTAATAAAAAGTATGTAGATATTTTGGTGACTTATCCATGTAAATTTAGAAAAAGGGCAAGGACTAAATTGAAAAGTGAAAATATTTAATTAATTAAAGATGATAAAAAAAGAAATATCATTTTATTTTATCATCTTATTCTCCAAAAATACATGGAAACCCTAAGAGAGAGAGAGAAGAAATTTCATGGCCAAATTGGGTAAGTTTCCTTGCCCCGTTTTTAGTAATTTTGATATTTTTAAAACCAGGATAGCTTAATTTATCTATTTGGGGGATCAATTTGAAAAGTTATCAAAGTATACAAATTGGGTCATGGATGAATATGCTGAAAATTAGAAATTTATGGTAGAAAATGAAAGATTGTTGATTGATAAACAACTTTTACAAAGTGACTTTTGATGAAAACATGATTTAGGGACTAAAATGTAAAGTTGTGAAATTTGATGAAAATTTCTAATTTTTTATGAATACATGTGCTGTAAATTTTGGAATGAGATTTTGGTTAGGCTTGGAATAGGGTGTAAATTGCACATGTTTCATTTTCCGAGCTTAGGGATGAAATGGGAATTTATGGAAAAGTTAGGGGCAAAATGGTAATTTTGCCTAGGATAAAAATTGAGTCCACTTGAATATAAAATTTGATAAATTGAGGTTAAATTTACTCGTATAGATCCGGATAGACCAAATTCGAAGCTAGAACGAGGAAAAGAGGAAAATGTCGAATTAGTAGATTTATATACACGAACATTTGTCGACGTAAGCTCGTGTAACTAAATTGTATATATTTTTATGCTTGAATTAAATGTTGTGTTTTTGAATTATATAAATGTCATAAATATTTGAAATGATCACATACTCATTAAAGCCCGATAAATGAAAGTGCCCGATAATGCCAAACAAATGATAAATGATAAAAATGTTAATTTTATGCTTGAGTTGAATGTGAACATTTGAATTGCATAATGCATAAAAATATGAGATTGACCACATGCTTAATAATGGTTGAAAGATGCTAAATTTCATTTGAATAAATGGAAAATTCGACGGATATGTGATTTCCCAAAATGAATGAGGTCCTACATCTGTTGCGGACGAGATTTAACTCGGATGAGTAATCCTATTGATCTCATGATAGAAAGGATTTAGCCCGACGGGTAATCCTGATATAAGTCCTCTAGAGCATATGTTGTGGATTGGATTCAACCCGGACGGGTAATCCAGATCAAGCTCCTTAGAGCATATATCATAAAAAGGATTTAGCCTGGGCTGGTAATCCTATTGTATACATGTGTGGCTCGAGAGTGTACTCCCTGAAATAGTACCTTATAGGTACCATTGAATATGAATTGACAAATCTTGATTTGTATACCACAAGTGTAGTGCCTGTGTATCCATCAATATTTCAGATAAGTTCAATGGGTAAAAGTTCTTGGCATGAGAAGATATGAATATGAAATGAGTTATTTCATATATCATCCTGAAATACATGAAAATGACGATACATGATAATTGATATATGGAAATATGAAATGATGATATTGTACATGGAATTTATTTGATGAGTAAGTACATCCTTGATTCTAGACTTATACAACTTGAGTGTACTAATCGTGACCTTGATATTCCAAGTATATGAGTAAAGTTGTGATATGAAATGATCTAAACTCGAAATGAACTATTATGAAATTATACTTGAAATAATGAGATGAGTTATGCATGTGAAATGAATACATGTTGTGGAAAGCATTCCTGCTTGGAAACTTGATTATTGTTGAGCCCATATATGATTGGATGTTATTATGGAATATATGACTAACAAGGGCAATGAGAATGTGTGTAGGGCTTGAGGTCAAATTGATTGATTATGCCTACATAGTTACCTCAAAATAGAATGAATGGTAAGTTAAGTACCATGTTATACAAACTTACTAAGCATTTTATGCTTACTTAGTTTTATTTCCCTATTTTAGAGTAAATCGAAAGCTCGTTGATTGGAAGCTCGGCGGAGATCACTCACACTATCCATTGGCCCATGTCGGTCCAATATGGTAAGGCAATTATGGTTACAATGGCATGTATAGGTTATATTGGCCATAAATGCATGTAAATGTAAATGATGCTTATAATCTAGCCATTGGAATAGCTAGTAATGGTTTGTTTAATATACTTTTAATGTTAAACTATAGTAGCTATATATATGTTAAGTAGTTGACCAAATCATGTTTAATACATGGATTGAACTAAGGTATGATTGTATACATGTATGCATGAAATGATATGCCATGATGAATGATGGAATTTGCTTGATTTGAATGCTTGAAATGGTTGATTTTTGGATGTGTGATTCAAGTACAGGTCATGAGTGTGATTTTAGGTGAGAAACGAAGCTAGGAATGGTTTCATTTTTTCCACATAGGCAGACACACGGGCATGTGTCTAGACCGTGTGTGACACTCGGTGGGGTATATGGGCGTGTAGTTAGGTCATGTGTCCCTTGCACCTTAAATTTGAGAAACAGAATGCTCAGAATTGAGCACACAGGCAGAGACACGGGCGTGTGTCTTAGTCGTGTGTTCTACACTTTCTAGAACATAGGTGTGTGTCTTCGCCGTGTGAAACTTGCACCAAATTTCGAACTGAATTAATTAACCACACGGGCTAACACACGGGTGTGTGGCATGGCCATGTGCACAAGTCAAAGAGTTACACAGGGTTAAACACGGCCTCTAGCACGGCCGTTTTCTGGGGTCACACAGTCGTGTCCTTTGGACCACACAAGTGTGTTTTATAATTTCTAAAAAATTCTTAGAGGTTCCGATTAAGTCCCAACTCAATTCTAATGCTCGTATTGGGCCTCGAGGATACATTTAAAGGACGTTTTGAATGATTTCGAAATTTGAATAGTAACTTGCATGATTTATCTATAAAATGTGTTGAATGTTTCGATAATGCTTAGTAACCCTGTGTGGGTGACGGACACGGGTTAGGGGTGTTACAATACTGTTGCAGACTAACACATAGGTGTTGGTTTTGAAGACTCATGCATTTCACACTTTGAGGACTTTTACGTGTGAACTCATACCTTTGTCAACTTAAACTTGTGGATTCATACTCATTGGTTAGTCCTTGTGGACTCCTACTTGAAGAATAGTCCCTGCGGATTCATAGATGCAGAATCACATAGGTGGGTTCATAAATACAGATTCTTATATGTGGATTCATATGTACGGATTCACATTTGTAGATTTATAGATACAAATTCACACAGGTTGATTCATAGATATAGAATCTTATATGCGGATTCATATATGCAGATTCATGCCTGCAAACTCGTTCACGTGGATTCCTGGAACAAATAGTCTCACAGACTTTCCTGGAACAAATATTCTCACAGACTTTCCTGGAACAAATATTCTCACAGACTTTCACATGCAGATTCATAGAATGAAAGTTTATATAGTGATATATTTATTCATATTTGTTTGGCCTACATATGCTGTTGCATGCTTGACTAAATTAATTAGTAAATATGATGACTAAAGTTATTCAAAATTCATAGAATGTATAAGTGAGTGCACTTGTTTGAAATGAGATACCTGGAAATTTTATGTAAGACAAATATGTATAATAAATTGTTTGAAGTGGATAGTATGATTATAATGACATATGTGGATAATGAAAAAAATGTGTCTTATAGATATATGTCAGAATCGAGTTAGAGACTGTACGACCTCACCCCCTTACCAATGAGGTGTATATAACGGAAATTCATGAGAATCATGTTGACTAAGTTCCTAAGTGTGGAATCAAAGAGTTCAATGATAAAATAATTATAGATATGACCAGAGACTGAGAATGGTTGACAAGTGAAGGACAGAGTTAGAGAAATATCAGAGTTGACTTAGTTATCTTGGGATTCAAATTGATGACAGAGTGTTTCTGAAAGTATCGTCTTGAAAACAATTAGTTAGTAATACTAGAAATTATGAGAAAGATACTAAACTTCACTCCGGTAAGATTTTCGAGGACGAAAATCTGTAAAGGGGGAGAGTTGTAATAGCCCAAAATTGGGTCTAGTTGGAACAGAGGTTTCGGGACCACAAAATTCAAGATAGAAATAATTATTTTATGATTATTTTGAGGTCTATGATATGATTGCATGATTGTGTGAAAATTTCGTGAAGAAATTCTATGCATAAAGTGCTCAATTTGAAGTTAGGGACTAAATTGAATAAGTTGCAAAACTTGCATTCTAGAAGTTTCTAGTATGAAATTACTTTGAAATATTAATTAGGAGGTCTTAAATAGAAATTTGACCAATTTCTAAGTGATGGACAAAAAAATTGGACATAGATGGAATTTTTGAAAGTTTAGTAAGGAAGGGCATTTTGGTCATTTGGTAATTAAAAGAAATAAAAAGGGAAAATAAAGCCAAAATTGACTCATCTTTTTCATGGAGGCCAAAATTAGCATGGGGGAAGCCATGGCTAGGGTTTTCAAGCTTTCCAAGCTCAATAGTAAGTCCGTTCTAACCCCGTTTTTCAAGTTCTTTACGTTTTTGGAATCCCGGTAATTTGATTAAGCTTATTCTAGCAATAATTTAAGCTAGGGTTCATATTTGGAAAACTAACCATAGGTGAAATGTGTTTATTTTGATGTTTTATGATAGAATATAAGGTTTTAAATTATGTTAGACAACTTGTGCTACTCAGTTTTGAGTGAAAACGAGTAAAAGGGCTTAATCGGTAAAAATACCTAATAGTCATAAGTATATGTTAGAGTGAGAATTTGATGTTGCCATAGGAGGGAAAAGTGATCAGCATGTCATAAAACATAAGAATAAGGGATGAATTTTAATTCTCGAGTCTAAGGGAAAAAGTGTAAATATGCAAAAGTTTAGGGGCAAAATTATAATTTTTCCAAAGTTTGAGTTAAGGACTGTTTTGAATGGTACATTAATTAAATAAGTAAAATATGATGTTTTAGATCCCGAAAAACGAGATTTGAACCTAGAATGAGTGAAAAATCGAAAATTGGGAAAGTTGGTAAAATGGCCGTTTTAGTATTGAGGTAAGGTCATATGTATAATAAGCATTAATTTATGCATGTTTCAATGTAAAATTGATATATTTACTATGATTTCCGAGGTGTTGAAAGTATGTAAGTTGGTGTGATAATAATATAGCAATAATGCTGTAATTTATATTTGAAAGTTAAATTTAGTGAATTAATTGAATTATATTAAATTAAATGATTATGGTGCCAAGTTTATGAATTGATTTAAAAATATGTCTATGGTACATGAAGTGCATTGAATTATCATACATAAATGTGATTTCTATGATTATGGATATTATGGGAAATTGTAAGTTCATATGATTTTTAATTAGGCAATGTGTAATTTAATGTTATTGCCTTGATATTAAATGAGATGTAAGTTTATATGTAAGTAATACATCAGTATTACTTGTATTATGATATTTTATAATAATATTGGAAATATTTTTGTTGATATTTTATAATAATATTGGAAATAAGAGAGAGAAATCTCGGTTGAACCTTCAGAAAGATTGGATGATATAGATGGTATGTAGCTAGGTCACATGTATGGTGCTGAGTGCACATCATGTGTACAAGAGAGCTACAAGACATTATGATGTAGCTAGGTCACATGGGTGATAATATGTGTACACCATGTAGACAAGAGAGCTACGGGATATATGTAGCTAGGTGGCATGCGTGGTTCCAGGTGAAGGACACCATGTAGACAAGAGAGCTACGAGATAAATTGGCTAGGTCACATGGGTGGTACTGAGTGTTCACCATGTGTACAAGAGAGCCGAACTATATGATGGGTGGAGCTATGTGTTGAAACCACCAAGTATCGAGGATTGATCCGAAGTGTTCAACGGAAGACTCTCTATGTATTGCTTTGTGAGTTTTGTGATGAATAAGTGCAGGAACTTGGTTATGTGAATGATGTGTACATTAAGTGACCGGGATGTGGTAAGGTTATAAACAAGTAAATTATACAGGAGGATGATTTTATGGTGACCTTGTGATCATGGGTCTATACTTGTGATGTATGAAATGTGGTGAAAATGATTTGTGATATGTATGTTAAAATGAGGTTAATACAAAGAAAGTGTGAAAGAGTGAATTAGCAATAAAATTGTTTTGGACAGTAGCAGTGACGTGATTTTAAAAAATCACCAAAAATAGTAGAAATTGAATCAGAGACTGAATGAGATATTGAAGTAAAACTTAATGAGTCTATTTTCATATAAAAGAAACAGAGAAAGAAAAGGAGTTCTATATTTTGAGATATTTATGTTTTTTCGAGACTGGTTCAGAATGATTACGTGATCCCCTGTTCTGACTTTGGAAAATCACAAAATTTTGGATAAAAATAATTAGAGGCTTGAACTTATATTTTTAAAATATCTAATGAGTCTATTTTCAAGATAAATCAACAAGAACATTATCTGAGTTCTGTTCTATGAGATAATTAATTTTTAGTGAAGAGATGTCAGAATTGTCAAAAAGTGAAACAGGTGAAATTTTAATGAATAAACTGTACTAATTGGCTAAACCAAAAATTATGAAAATTTTATGGTGGAAAGATATGTGAGTATATTTTTATAGGAAATTTACGGATCTTAATTTAGAGCTCTGTAGCTCGAATTATAAATAAGTAAGTGACTATGACTCGTGTCGACAGTTTGATTTGAGCATTTATTAGTAAATTGTGAAATCATACTTACAAGAATGCTATATACATTAAGGATGTGGAATGGAGAGGAGGAGGAGGAAAATAAATATATGTGGAATACATGGAAACTATGGTATATGAAATATTGATATAATGAAATAAATGATATGTGTTTATAAGAAAACAGAAAGAGAATGATATGTATCATGACATGTATATATATATGACTAGTCTCAATGTAATGCTTGTTGGGTATGGAGTTGAATTGAAATGTTTCAGGCAAACATGTTATTTTGCGTATCTGAATTGTGGTATTTTATAAAGATATGATCTAGTTTTAAATATGAATGCTTGATGATAATCTTGGTATAAATGTATAAGTGTTACTATAATAAACAAGGTAAAATGTGTATGAGAGACACATGTATGATGACATACAAATGCTATGTTTGTGGTTTAATTGAGAGTATTTAATCATTAAATGAATACCATGTTATATGCTTTTGATTTTGTATAAGTGTGTAAGAGATTAAGGTTGACCAAAGCTTGGAAAATAGCCTAGGTATATTCCACACAGGCAGAGACACGACCATGTGTCTCAGCCGTGTATGGAACACGACTTTGGGACACGGGCGTGTGGGGCCTTAAAGCATGAAATTTCCAAGATTTTTGTAAGTTCTCGGTTTAGTCCCGAACCCTTTCTAAAGTATGTTTTGGGCTTCGTAGACTCAAATAAGGGACTATGTATAAGTGAATGAACGTTTTGAAATATGAATGAAATTTTATGGCCTGTATTTTAGTTTAATGTTTGTATGTTTGTCCATTAACGCCTCGTACCTTATCCCGGCCTCGGGTACGGGTAAGGGGTGTTACAAAAACACATTCAAAAAAATTCATGACAAGTCCCTCAACCTTTAACAGTTTTGCAAATTAACCCCCGGGCTAGCTAAATTAAGCTAAAATGAACTCAAAAACAAAAAAAAATCATTAAAAATAGGACCGAAATCACCTACCATGCAAGCACTTATGCTAGTCGAATCTTCAAGCCCTAAAATAGCTAATTTTTTCTTCAAATTTTGGTGGAGAAGGAGATTATAGAAGATGAAACAAATTTTTTTTATTTAATTTAGGTTTTAATTATTCAATTACCATTTTAACCTTTAAAAACTATCAAAATTTTAATAAAACCTTGTCCATGCACATCCACTAACTATTTTAATGGTATATTTACCATTTAAGTCGATAAATTTTCATTTCCATAGCCATTTAGCCCTTTTAACTAATAGATTTCAACCTTTACACCTTTTATGATTTAGTCTTTTTCACCTAATTAACCATTTAAACATCAAAATTCGTAATGCAATTTTAATACAACCTTAATATAATCTTGTAGATATTAAATAAATATTAAAATGATAATTTACTCGTCAGAATTATGGTCCCAAAACCATTATTTCTGACACCACTGAAAATGGGTTGTTACAACTCTCCCCTATAGGAATTTTTGTCCTCGAAAATCTTACCAGAAAATAGGTTCGAGTATTGCACTTTCATAGCTTCTTCTGGTTCCCATGTAGCTTCTTCAATTCCATGACATTGCTAGAGAACTTAAACTATACTTTATTTCTTAACTCTTTAACTTCCTGAGCTAAAATTTTGATTGGTTCTTCACTATAGGGCATATCTGGCTGCATCTCAACATCTACAAGTGAAATCACATGTGAAGGGTCTGATCGATACCGCTGTAACATCGATATATGAAAAACATTATGTATTTTCTCTAACCTTGACTGTAAAGCCAAACGATAAGCCATTGGCCCAATTCTCTCAATGATCTCATATGGTCCGATGAATCGCAGACTAAGTTTCCGTTTTCGGCTAAAACGAAGAACTTTTTTCCAAAGTGATACTTTTAAAAATACTTTGTAGCCTACTTGAAATTCAATATCTTTACTTTTCAAGTTCGCATAAGATTTCTGATGACCAGAAGCAGCTTTCAAACTATCACGTATTACTTTGACCTTTTCTTCAGTTTCTCAAATCAAATCAACACCGAATAGCTTTTTCTCACTCAATACAGTCCAGTATAATGGAGTTTGATATATTTTACCATACAAGCTTTGTACGGTGCCATTTTAATGCTCATTTAATAATTGTTATTATAGGCAAATTTAACCAACGAAAGAAATTTCTCCCAGTTACCTTCGAACTTTAAAATACAACAACGACGCATACCTTCGAGTACATGTATCACACGCTCAAACTGACCATAGATTTGTGGATGAAACACTGTACTAAAATGAAATCTATGCCCCAAGCTTCGTGTAACTTACTCAAAAATCGAGAAGTAAACTATGGATCTCTATTAAAGATAATAAATACCGGCACACCATGCAATCTAACAATCTCAGAAACATACAATTCTGCTAACTTATCAAGTGAATAATCCATGCATACCGGAATAAAATGTGTGGACTTAGTCTAACGATCCACAATAACCCAAACAACATCTTTCTTTTACAGAGATATAGGCAATCCCGATACAAAATCCATCGTAACTCGTTCCCATTTCCACCTTGAATTATCACAAGCTGTAATAATCTAGAAGGTATCTGATATTCAGCTTTAACTTGCTAACAAATCAAACATTTTGATGCAAACTCCAAAATCTCTCGTTTCATACCTAGCCACTGACACATCTATTTCAAAACACTATACATTTTATTACTACCAGGGTGTATCGATAAATTACTACTGTGAGCTTCTTGTAAAGTATTCTGAATAACATTAGAATTCCTCAAAATACATATTCTGTTTCAGAAATACAAACTACTTTCAAAACTAACATGAAATTCTAAATCAGGTGTCGACTTAATCTGCTCTCGTTTAGCAATTAACTTGGAGTCACTTTTCTGAGCTTCGCAAATCTGTTGCAAAAATGTAAGTCTAGCTTTTAATTTTGATACAATGGAATCATCATCAATCAACATCAACTGAGTGTTCAAAGCTCACAAAGCAAACAAGGATTTTCTACTTAAAGCATCAGCAACGACATTAGCTTTTCCTTGATGATATTCAATGATCAAATCATAGTCCTTTAGCAGCTCCAACCATCTACATTATCTCAAATTTCATTCTTTTTATTACGTCAAATATTTTAGGCTTTTATGATTCATGAAGATATGACATTTTTCTCCGTACAAGTGGTGTCGCCAGATCTTGAAAGCAAAAACTATGGCTGCAAGCTCTAAATCACAAGTCGAATAATTTTTCTCATGCAGTTTCAACTATCGTGAAGCATAAGCTACCACTCTGTCCTCTTGTATCAAAACATAACCCAAACCATTCAAAGAAGCATCACTATAAATCACGAATTCCTTACAGGACTCTAGCTGAACCAACACAAGGGCTTCGGTCAAGAATGCTTTCAATTGATCCAAGCTTTGCTGACATTTTTCAGACCATTCAAAATTGACATCTTTCTAAAGCAGTTTACTCAACGGCATAGCAATTATCGAAAATCCTTTAACAAATCTCTAATAATACCTAGCTAAACCCAGAAAACTTCTAATTTTTGAAACATTTCTCAAAGGCTTGCAATCCACTATAGCTGATATTTTACTCGAGTCAACTCTAATACTATCTGTCGATACAACGTGTCCTAGAAATCCAACTTCCTGAAGCCAGAACTCACATTTGCTAAATTTAGCAAACAACTATTTATTGCGTAAAGTCTGCAAAAATATTATCAAATGTTGGGCATGTTCAATTTCATGTCGGGAATAGATCAAAATATCATCAATGAACAAAACTAAAACTCTATCTAAATACGGTCGGAATATTCTGTTCATTAAATCCAAAAGCCATAACAAGAAATTCATAGTGTCCATACCTAGTTCTAAAACTAGTCTTCGGCACATCAAATCTTTAACCCTTAACTGATAATATCCATAGTGGAGATCAATCTTTAAAAAAATTATCACATCTTTCAGCTGATCAAACAAATCATATATACATGGTAAAGGATACTTGTTCTTGATTATTACTTTGTTAAGCTGTTGATAGTCGATACATAACCGCATTGACCCATCCTTTTTCTTAACAAATAATACAGGAGCACCTTAGGGAGAAAAACTAGGCCGAACAAAGCCTCTGTCCATCAACTCTTGCAACTGTGCTTTCAAATCTTTCAATTTTGTAGGTACCATTCTATACAGAGCTATCGATATCGGAGAAGTTCCCGGTACTAATTCAATTGAAAATTCAGCCTCTCTAACTGGTGGTAACCCTGGTAACTCTTCTAGGAATACATCTGTGAATTCACAAATAGTTGGAACCAACTCTAATTTCAATTCTGAAGCCCTTGAATCAAATATATAAGATAGATATGCCTCATAGCCCTTTTTTAGATACTTTTGTACTGATATAGCTGAAATCACATTAGATGTACCATCAATTATATCTAATTCAACTCAGATTATTTCACATTTTGACATTTCAACACAATTTGGTTTCATCTATAGTTCACAACAATATCATGTAGAGTTAACTAGTCCATACCTAGAATCACATCAAATTCATCAAATGGTAATAGCATCAAATCAGTCAGAAAGTGGCAATCTCGAATCATCAAATGAATTTTTTTACAGACTTTATCAACTAACACATACTAACCTAAAGGATTCATTACTTTGATCACAAATTCATTGACTCATAAGGTATTTTCTTATTCGGCACTAAAGTTGTGCATACATATGAGTGCGTTGAACCCGGCTCAATCGAAACATTAACATTAGTATCAAAGATAGAAAATTTACTAGTAATCACATTAGGTATAGAAGCTTCTTCTCAAGCTCGAATCGCATAAGCCCAAGCTGGTGCTCGAGCCTCAGATCTAACCATAGAATCTTTTGTTCCACTTTAACTGTTACCCGTATTCCCACTATTTCACACAGTTGTGTTACTCAAACGAATGTTTTAAGCTTTCTTCTTATCAGATCTTTCAGGGCAGTCTTTAAGGACATGATCTTAAGAACCACAATTGAAGCACGACCCGTCTCTCAATCTGCACCCTCCAAAATGTTTGTCTATTGCATTACTGACATTTAGGTTTATTATTTTGGACAACACCTACACTGGCTACAGATGTAGCCTGAGGTCCTGAACTTGAATGTTGCTTCCCTTTATCCCTTCCCAAGAATCCTACTGGAGATGATGTACTACTATGAAGTTCCTTTGATTTCTTTGATAAATACAAAAATGACATTCCTCAGCTTTATATGCTCGATCCACTAAAACCACAGATTCTTTCCATTCTAGAATCCCGACTAACAATTTGATATCCTCATTTGAACCGTATCCAAACTGGGTACACATAAAAGCCTCTAATGGTATACATTCTCGGGCATACTTACTGAGTGGCACAAATTCTCTTTCATACTCAACTACCGTCATACGGCCTTATTTCAATTCGAGAAACTCTTTCCACTTCTTATCAAGAAACCGCTAACTAACATATTTCTCTTTAAATTTTGTCTAAAAGAAATCCCAATTCACACGGTCTTTAGGTACCACCGCAATCAAGGTATTCCACCACTAATATGCTGAGTCTTTCAAAAAAGATACTGTACACTTTAAACATTCAATAGGTATACAAGACAATTCATTAGAAACCCTCACAGTGTTTTCTAACCAAAACTCGGCTTTTTCAGGATCTTCTTCAGCTGTACCATGAAACTCTTTAGCCTCGTATTTACTTATTTTATCAACTGGAGGCTTGCTTAAGGCTTGCTTACATGTACTTGCTCCAAACCCTGAGGAATAATGGGGACAGGTTGGTGTACGGGAGGGAGTGGTGGTCGTTGAGCCATCGGGCTTGTTCTAACAAACTCTAAGAACCATTCTGGCATCCTTTGAAAGAAGGCTTCTTTCACCTCACTTCCTCAGACCTCAGCTATAATCCCACTACTAGGCTTCTTTCGCCTCACTTCCTTGGCTCTTAGCTATGATCCCACTACTTGCTGTTCCGTGAACGGAGGCTTACGCGTTACTATCAACCTTGTTGGATCAGCTCGTTGGATGACATCTTTTATCTATATGAAAATGTAATTCATTTTGAATCAGGAGATATCATACTATCACAGGTTATATAATGGAATGTATTTCTAGACTCCATACATGTTACGTTCAGTCTGAGAATTGACTAAATCGTAGCTTTGATATCACTAAATGTAACACCCCTAACCCATTTTTTCGCTAAATTAAGGTTACGAAGCATTATCGTACAATCAAAAACATTTAACATCATATTATTAAATAAATTTAAACTCATTATAAATCGATCAATCATATGCATTTTGTCCCTAAATTGAACCCTCGAGGCCTTAAAAATAACTTAAAAGTGATTCAAGACTAATTTGAAACCAAATAAGAACTTTGAGAAAAAGTTGGAAAAATTAGAAAACAAGGGTCACACGGCTGTATGACATAGCCCCAGGCCGTGAAACATTTGAACAAGGGACACACGGTCGTGTCCCAGCCCGTGTCCTCACTCGTCTAACTCACTAAGAAGGGTCACACGACTTTGTCGCAGGCCGTGTGTCATGCCGTGCAATTCTCTGACTTGAAACAATAGAATTTTACAAATGACACACAGTCGTGGTGTCAGGTCTTGTGTTTCATATGGCCGTGTGATAGCCCGTGTCTCAGGCCGTGTGAACACAAAAATTTACATAAAATCAAGCCATTTCAAGTCCAATTCATACCTAACCATTCAACCCAATTGAGCACACTTTCAAGGGATTCACACATCATTCAAACACACATAAAACTACCACTTCAAACATCCTAAATCACCTAACCAATATGCCAGTCAAAGGCACCACAATCATATCAAACATTATGAATCAAACTAAAACAATTTGACCATATCTCAAACACAAATCCTAGTTCACTTAACTACCATACATGACCATTTGCAAGCCGTCAAAACATGTCAAAAGAACTTTACTTACAAACACTTAAAAGTAACCAATTTTACGTAACTTGGTAAGGCATTAAAGTGCACCAAACCAAACATAAACTTCAAAGCATATACATACCAAATCACATTAACACATTCACAAAATATCATTAAAAAAAAACCTATACATGCCATTATTAACCTTGGCTAAAATACTCAAAAACTACTAAATAGATTGCTGGATAGTGTGATAGGTCTCCGACGAGCTTCCAACCGATCGATATTTTGATTAATTATAAAACAAAATAAAGTAATTACATAAGCAATGAGTGCTTGGTAAGCTCGTATAAACTTTAAACATAACTTACCCTTTCTTGAATATAATTCATAGATTAAACATAAACCATCACCAATATTATAAGCTTAGTATAAGCCTATACAACATCATCAAGCTCACAAGTTAGTACACTGTTTCATGATACAAATGAATTCAATCATAAGATAAGTAGATTTAAAAATATAAATACATCATTTAGCTCATAAATCTTTTCACAGGATCATGATTCATTCCATTTGAACACTTACCATTTCATTTCATTTTCTTACCTGTTGAACCATTTAGAATTACATCGAGTACTCCAAAAATCTCACACATAGTGTGCCTTTACATATAACCATAATTTATCCATTACATAAATGCTTACACGAGCTGTGAAATGGGCCTGCTCGCATGAGCTGTATGTTTGAATGTAAGCTACACGATGTTGCTTGTAATAGCCCATTTTTAGTGAAATCAGAACAGTGGTTTCAGGACCTCAAATCTGAGACAGAAAGAAAATTTTATTTTAATATTATTGCATGGTCTACATTATGATAGGATTGTTATATGAAAATTTTGATAAGAAAATTTTACCGATTATGTGTTTAATTATGAAAAGGACCAAATTGCATAAAAGGCAAAAGTTGAGTTCTAATAACTATAAGTATCAAATAGCTATGGAATTCAAAACTTGAGGTCCTTACATAGTAATTAGACCATTAAAGAAAAGTTAGTAGATATTTTTGTTGAATCATCCATGGAAAATTAGAAAAAGGCAAGGATTAAATTGGAAAGTGAAAAAAAATTAATCGATGATAAATAATCAAATAGACTGGATAAGTGTCCTGTTACATGGCTCATCTGAGTATCTTGATATGTCGCTTGATAGTGTGCTCCCTGATTAAGTGCCCTAATGGGTACCCTAGATTATGAGTTGACGGTTTATAGTTTTGTACACCTTGTGTGTACTACCTGAGTATTCATCGATATTTCAATAATTCAATGGACAAAACTTCTGACATGAGAAATTATAAGATTAAAAGAGTTATATCTTGAATACCTCTGAAATACATGAAAGAGTGTAGCATGATGAGCTCATCTGTGTTTTATTTGTTGTATATGCGAATTATGTGACTAACTTGCTTATTTGAGTGTATGTGATTAGGAAAATTGCCAATTTGTTGGAAAGCATGTTATTGTATGCTTATTGTAATGAATGTTATTGGTAAGTTTAATTCTTGTTATACAAACATACTAAGCATTAATTACTTACTAGGTTTTATTTTCTCTGTTTTATAGTGCTCGGGAAGCTCATAAAGGTTGAAAATGGTAGATGCATCATCACACTATCCTTCAGCACATTTTGGTATAAATAATAAACTTATTTTAGTACAATGGCATGTATAAGCTAACTTTGCCAATGTTGTCATGGAGTGGATGTTTGTAATCTAGCCATTAGAATGGCTAGTAATAGTTTGTTTTGGTATATTAATATGAGATTTTATTTATCATGTTTAACATATATGTATGTGGTTGGTTAGATTGAATTAGGATAAAATATAAGTCTTTACTAAAAGGTAAGTTTGATCATATGAATGTGTGTGATGTTATTTCATACATGTTATTGATGTTTGCTTGATTTATATGACTTGAATTGGTTGGTAAATATATGCAAGTGTTGTTGTAGGTTGAAGGTTAAATTTGGGTGAGAAATAAGGCTTGGAAATGGCCTTATTTTGTCCACAAGGGTAGACACACGCCCGTGTGTCTTGACCGTGTGTGACACATGGCCTGGTACATGGGCATGTGGTTTGGTCGTGTGCCTCATGCATCTTAAAATTGAGAAACAGAATGCTTAGAATTGGGCAAATTGGTAGAGACATAGGCGTGTGTCTCAGCCATGTGTGTTACACAGTCTAGAACACGAGTGTGTGTCTTGGCCGTGTGAAACCTGCACCTAATTTGTGAAAATTAAATTAACCACACGGCCTACTACACGAGCGTGTGGTAGTCCATGCAGCATAAGTCAGAGAGTTACACAGGTAAGGACACGGGCTAGGACACGGCCGTGTGCCTCACCTCGAATGCCCACATTACTCACACAAGCTGTAGAGAATCCACAACAAATATAGGACCTTAGTCATCAGTAGGACATCCAAGACTAGCACTTGAACATGAAATCCCTAATGAGATATTATTTGTATCCTAAGAATTCTTAAGGTTCAACTGAGACTCGTTATCGTCAATTCATCACAACATAGGTACATTTATATATATAGATTCATTTATTTTTAAACAACATAACAAATAGTAAATTTATCTAACATTAAAAAGATTATAATTCATACGAATTTACCTTGACAACTAGGGCATAGAAGTATAGTCTAACTAATCCGAAGCTTTAGCTTTTCCTCGATTTAAGTTTGATTGGGGTTTGTAACAACCCTTACCTCTAACCGTCGCCAGATCAAGGTATGAGGCATTACTACACTCTTATACACTTTTCCGATACATACATTTCAATTATATATTAAAACCTTTCATGATTACCCTCTATGTCCCTATTACAGGCTTTATGAGACCCAAAAAAATCCTTGAAGTTGGTTCGAAACCAAACTAGAACTTTTCGAACACTTATACATTTTTCACTAAATCAGGGTTCGTACACCCATGTGACATGGGCCACGCCTGTGTGGGCAGGCCGTGTGGTTGCACACGCCCGTGTTAAAAACATCGATCATTCTGTTTATGCACCACGGCCAAACCACATGCCCGTGCGGTGGCGTGTCCTAACCCACAGCTGAGACACACGGTCGTGCCTCTAGCCCGTGTGGAACACATTAGGCTATTTTCCAAGCCCTTTTATGTTCTTAACTCTTTTTACTAATATACGATATATCGACCTTTGTCTTACTCTTAGTTATATTTATCTTAACCACATCAAGACATTACTCATGTATACATAAAATAGGTTTACTTACTTATAGCCATTATGTGCCATACATCATGGCTTTATACAATAGGACAGTATAAGCCTATACATTTGGCTAAATCATAATATTACATGATACAAAAAACTAAATCTCTATACATGCCACTCACTTATAGATAAATAAGAATTTTCGTTATTCCAACCTGACAAATTGATAGTGTGATGATACCTCCAACGATCTCCAACCCCGAGCCAATCCTGAAAAACATTGAGAGAAATGGGAAAGTAGTGTAAGTTTTATAACTTAGTAAGTTGGCATATAATAATAAGCAATTTAATTAACAATATTAACCCATTCCTCAATAAGTATGCTCAAGAAAATAGAATCAATATTCACATGATTTCACCTTTTTACTCAAATTCAGTTTAAACTATTTTCCCGAGTCATAGTCACTAATTTAATTATTTCATAAGCTAAAGACCTTGAAATTAAGTTCTGTAAATTTTCCCTAAAATCAGACTCATAGACCTTCTTTCCATAAAATTTCAAGAATTTTTGGCTTAGCCATTTAATACCGTTTATTCATTAAAATTTCCCCTATTTTACTGTTTGACAGTTCTGACATCTCTTCATAAAACCTAAGATATTTCATTATACAGAATTAAAATAATGTTATAATTTCTTTAAATATAAAATATATTGAATAAGGATTCTAAAAATATAAACCATGTACCATAATTATTTTTATACAATTTATAATGATTTTTCCAAGTCAGAACAGGGGATCACGTAATCATTCTAAACCAGTCTCACAAGAATTTAAATATCTCATAAAGTATAATCCATTTGCTCACACCGTTTTCTTTCTATGAAAATAGACTCAATTACCTTTAACTTCATATCTCATTCAATTATTAATTCAATTCATACCATTTTTTGTGATTTTTCAAATGTACATGACTGGTACTATCCAAATATGCTTTACTTTTAAAATTCACTATTTCATGCTTTCTCTATAGTTGCATTAATGGTAACACTTATCTGTTATCAACCTTACCAAAGTATAATCATAAATCGAGCTTATTGCTCATAGTTTACATATATATACCTGCACTTATTCACAAGATTCATATTCACACTTACACATATAAATGCCTCAAACAGAATGTTCACTTGCACATTATTATCACATGATTAAAACCTTTTCACATTTAATCACTTTTCATTATATCAATTCAATACCCGTTGAACCCTATGGAATACTAAAGGATACACAGAATAAGGCACAAAGTGCCACACTGTAATATAGTTGAAGCTATCACTGTAACGTAGCCGAAGCTACCATTGTATTGTAGCCAAAGCTACCATTGTATTGTAGCCGAAGCTACCACTGAGATGCAACCAAAGCTACCACTGTATTGTGGCCGAAGCTACCACTGAGATTAGCCGAAGCTACCACTATATTGTAACCGAAGCTACCACTATATTGTAGCTGAAGCTACCACTGAGATGTAGCCAAAGCTGCCACTATATTGTAGTCTATAGATTCCTAAGGTTCAATCGGGATTTGTTTCAGTTTAACTCATTAACACTTATTCAACATTCACTTAATCGCTCGTCTCGTAACAACACTAATTCACAATTTTTTTCATAATATGCATAATCATAGAAATCACATTTAAATACAATATTTCAATGCACTTCTTGTACCGTAGACATTTTTAAATCGATTTATAAACTTGGTATATTAAACATTTAATTCAACACATTTCAATTAATTCACTAATTTAACTTTCAAATATAAATGACAATGTATTACATTATTATTATCACACCAACTTACCTCGAATGCCGAAATGACTAATTTTCCCGACTTAGCCCACAACTTCGTTCTTCCCCGATCTTAGTCCAAATTTCATGTTTTCTTGATAATTGAGCTCTGAAAAGCTTGAAACCCTAACCATGGCTTCTTGAAAATTTCAGCAGCATGGGGAAGAGAATGAGTAGATTTTGGGGTTTTAAATTTTTTTCTTTTATGCCTTAAAACACCCAAATAACCAAAATACCCCTTTTTACTAAACCTTCAAATTTACCCTTCCATGTCTAATTTTGTCGATACCAAAATATGATGATTTATTCGCCATTTAAAGACTTCTAGCTTAAACCCGCATTTCAAACAAGTACTCATATTTTAGAACTCATATTTTGCAATTAATGCAATTTAATCCCAATAATAAAATTGGGCACTTTATCGATAAAATTACTTAACAAAATTTGCACACAATCACTCAAACATATCATGGACTATAAAATAATCATAAAATAAATATTTCTACATCGAATTTATGGTGTCATAACCACTGTTCCGACTAGGCCCTATTTCAAGCTGTTACAGGGTTTATCTTGATATAAATAAATAATTTCATTCAATTAAGTACTTCGAGAATTCAATTTAATCCATAATTGATATTTATGGAAAATTACCCCTAATACTTTGACTTTTCACAATTTAGTCCTTAAGCTCATAGCTTAAATATAACTCATTTTAGCCTAAATCCAACTTAAGTATGAGCTCTTTGACCGATCGCCAATTGTAGTGGTAGTTTAGGTATATTTCGGCACTTAAGGAGTTTTTTTCTAGTGATTTTATCATATTTATATGCATTTTTTATTTTCTTAAATTAGATTTGATTATTTTCAAAATAAGTGTTTTTATGTACTTTTTAGTATCACGATGACCCGTAAGACTAGCTTGGGCCTTGGGAGTGACTAATGGATTATTTGAGTGTATAAGGTGTCAATTCAAGCCCAAGAATACAAGGGATGATGGTATTGTCGCGAGACAAGGGAGCTCATTTTGCAACACAAAACAAAAGAGTTGCCATGGCTGAAAAACACACGATGTCATGACGAGAAGTTTCCCCTCGTCACGATGACGCGACAAAGGCAAGTCAAAATGTGATTGATCCTTGGACGACAATCTTGGGATTAGCCTAATTAAACCTTAGGCATTTAATAGTATATTGTATTAAATAGTATCTAAGTGTAACTAGGGTTGTGTGGGCACCAAGTAATGTGTAGCAAAGATTGAAAGCCAATTGCGAGCAAAAATTGCTTCAGAATCGAGATTTTTTTTTAGTATCTAATAATATATTGCTTCACATTTTTATTCAGTTTTCAGTTTTATTTTATTTTTATGTTTGTGTAATTGGAATTCTTTTTATTCCGATGTAAAGACAATTGCGAGCAAATAATGCTTAAGAATCGCGCTTCAATATATTTAATCATGAGCATTCTCTTTACTCTTATATTTATTCTTTTATTATATTTTGTTTCTCTGCCCAATTAACATTTGTATGAATATTAGAATAAATTATTGCTTTATTTCTATCTTGCACGATTCATTTATTAAACTGATTAATTAATTTAACCGATTAATTAGCAGAAGAATAAGGGGTTTCTTAATAGGAATTAGTTGGTATAAATTATGTGTGCCTAAACCTTAGGATTGATGACCCTATGAAGTAATATAGGTTAAATAAGGTTGGGAGATAAATTTGTCGAGTAAATCATAATTTATCTCGGTGAAGAATGTGAGGTCGAAAATAAATGGGTACCTGTCGATTAGTTAATTAGCAGAGACTAGGAGGTAATACTAGTAAAATAATATCTAATTCACTAAAAATCCGAAGTTCTAAAATTAGTTAATCTTCTGCATGTTAATTAGAGATTTAATCAATCATAGGCTAAAGGCTCGCATTATTGGCACTATGAATA
Organism: Gossypium hirsutum; assembly: GCF_007990345.1. Lineage (NCBI taxonomy): Eukaryota > Viridiplantae > Streptophyta > Magnoliopsida > Malvales > Malvaceae > Gossypium > Gossypium hirsutum. The sequence continues at coordinate 39,096,722 of NC_053431.1, read as the reverse complement.
GAAAATTCCATTAGGTTAGTTTAGGTTAATTAATTTAACTAGTTTAATTAATACTTTAATTTGGATTCACACTACAAAATTGTGACTCAACTAGATTAGTAATTATTTTCTGTAATTAATTTAAAAATAAGATTCTTCAATCTGCAATCCCTTGGGTACGATCCTTGGAATACTTCACTATGTTCCGTTGTAACTAACCTGTCGTCAAATGTACTTGTCAATTAGGGTCAATTCACACTTAAGGAGTTTGTCTTCTAAGCAGTTTAGGATTTTAATTTACATTTTCAATAATTAGGCCTTAGGATAGAAAGTTAATAAAATAAATACTTTAAACACATTTTTGTGGTGTTGTGACCCAAGAGGCCGACACTATAACATCCCGATTTTGGGTCTAGTCGGAACAGTGGTTTCGGGACCACAAATTCGATCAGGAAAATTTTATTTTTATTATATTTTTATGGTCTAAAATTTCATGAAGCAAATTCATGGAAATTTGGTTCGAAAATTTTGACGTTTGGGGACTCAATTTAGTCAAAATGACTAAATCGTAAAAAGTGCAAAAGTTGAGTTCTACATGCTAGAGGTGTCCAATTGTTATGAAATTTTAAATTGGAGGTCCTCATATGGTAATTAGACCATTGGTTAAGTTGGTGGACAAAAATGGACATGGTTAGGCATGTTTCCAAAGTTTTCATTAAGGGCATTTTGGTCATTTAGTTATTAAAATGAATTAAAAACAAAATTAAAAGCCAATTTTTGTCCATCTTTAACCTCTTGGCTGAAACTTGTATGGAGAAACCATGGATAGGGTTTTTCAAGCTTCCACGCTCAATTGTGAGTCCGTTCTAGCCCCGTTTTAATGATTTTAATGTTTTTGTGATCTCTGTAACAAGATCTATCTATTTCTACCATTATTTTGAGCTAAGGTTCATGTTTAAAAAATTTACCCATGCATGACATGCTAGTATTTTGATGTTTAATGGTAGAATATGAAAGATTGGAGTGTGTTTAATACCTTTTACTAAGTGATTTTTTATGAAAAAGCCTAAAAAGGACTAAATTGAAAAAGGTGTAAAATAGGTAACTAAAAATCTGTTTTAATGATAAATGTGGGCTGCCATAAGCTTGAATATGGGTCGGCTAGGTTTGGGTAATCAAGAAATTGAACACATTTCATTTTACGAGCCTAGGGACTAAATTGTAAATATGTGAAAGTTTAGGGGCAAAAATTGTAAATTTGTCAAAATATGATTTTTGGGTCAATTTGAATAATGTGAGTACTAAATAGGCTACATATTTGAAATGATAGATCAAAGAAATCGAGATTCGGGCTTAAATAGGGAAAATACAAGGTTATGGACTAAAATGGTAAATTTGTCATTTCCGTATTCGAGGTAAGTTCGTGTGTTAATAATAGTGCAATGTTATTTGAGGATTAAATTCTTTGTTAATAAGGCATAAATTGTATGATTAAGTATATTGAAAAGGTGATTGAATGAATTTATAATGTGAGAAAATGCTATGAAGGAATGGTGCATGAAACTTGTGATAATAATGGTACATGACTAGTAATGCATGAAATGTTTGATAGTTCATGTAATGATGACTTGCTTTAAGTTATTGAATATATTGTGAACATAATGCTTTTTGGATGCTTACTTGATAATTTTATGATAAATGTTAACTTGGATAATGCAATGATGTATCATGTTATAATGTTTTATTAACATGATGAATGATATTCTTAAATGTTTGAATTATATGTTGTTGATGTGAGTATGACTTGAATGCCCATTGTATAAGAAATTTATGAAACAATGATGTAATTGATAAAAAGAGGAAGAAAATCCGGTTGAATGAAAAGAATAATCGATGGATTTCTAGAAATGAATTGATGGTAAAAATGATCTAGCCTGGATAGGTTCCTAAAGTGATCTAGCCTCCAGAAGAATATTTGTGCAATATGGATTTAGCCCGGACAGGTAATCCAATTTAGGATCTGAATTTAGCCTGGACGGTAATTCAGAACCGAGCTCATTAGAGTATTTTTCGTTGCAGGGGATTTAGCCTGGACTGGTAATCTGGACATTTACTCTATGAGTTTATACTACGGGGGATTTAGCCTGGACTGGTAATCCCGCCAACGTACTTGAAATGATCACTTATACGGATTGACGGTAAATGAAACATCCATCGAGATTCTGAGAAATTGAACGGGTTTAATACGAGCAATGAATTAAAAGTTCTTACTATATATATATGATTGTCATGTTTGGACGAGTGGTTGTGCTAAGAGATAGCACAGGTACGTACTAGAAACCTACAATCATGTGTTTGACATGTGAAATGAAATGGATTTGTGGTAAGAATGCAAATGAATGAGTGATTCATATGTGAATAGTTTTTATGGCAATCTTATGATGATTATCATTTTGTTGCACTAAAACAGTTTTGGACAGCAGCAGTAGTCTGACTTTGAAAATCCATCAAAAATTTTGGAAGTCGAATTAGAGGCTGAATAAAATATGAAATTAAATCTTATTGAGATTAGTTTCACACAGAAGAAAACAGAATAAACGGTTTAAGGAAAAGAATTTCATATTATGAGATATTTGAACTTTTGTGAGACAGAGTCAGAGTAATTTCGTGTTCCCCTGTCTCAACTTTGGAAAATCAATAGAAATTGTACAAAAATAATTATGGGTTAGAATTAATATGACTAAATCCTTAATGAGTCTATTTTCAATAGAAATAGATGGAAACATTATCCAAATCCTATACTGTGAGATAATTAATTTTTAGTAAAGAAATGTCGAAGTTTTCAAATAGCAGAACAGGGGTAAATTTGAAGAATAAACTGTACTTATTGGCTAGACCAAAAATCCTGAAAATTTTATAGTAAGAAGATATATGAGTCTAGTTTCAGGAAAAATTATCATATCTTAATTTGGAGTTCCATAGCTCTAGATATAAATAATTTAATCATTGCGACTCGAGAAAATACTTGACTGGATTTTGAATAAATAGAAAGAATTTGAAAATGGCATGCTAATACATTGCTTATTATTTTTCATGCGAGCTTACTAAGCGTAAAGTTTACTCCCTCCTTACCATTTCCTTAGTGTTCTCAAGTCGGCTCGGGGTTGGAGATCGTTGGAGGCAATATCACACTATCAAGCCAATACCTTTGGGGTATTGATACATAAGTTAGAAATATCAAGTGAGTGCATGTATAGGGACCTAGTTTTATAACATGTGTTATTATAATTTCGTCAAACGTGTTGGCCTATATTGTACTATTTATTACTACTTGTAAATCTAGCTATTCATATTTTTTCTAATAATTTTGACGTGAATATGCTTGTTTTATCATGCATGGTTGGTAATATGTCATGTGTGTTGAATGCATGTTTTATGACCAATCGAGGTGGTCATGACCATGAATTAAATGTGTAATGTGGAAATAAAATGATAATACCTTGAACATGGATGTTTTATGGATAGTTTTCTAACCATGGTACAATGGTATATAGTGAGAAATAGTAATAATGTTAAATTGAATATGAAATTGGTGTAGAATGTCTTAGTCAAGCATATTATTTTATGCATGTGAAATGTGGACACTATATAAAGTTATGACTTGGCTAGAAGGTTATGCTTGATGATAAGTTGGAATTAAATAGACATGAAGATAACTATGGTATAAAGGTATAAGTGGTAAGGTATTTGATAAAGCCAAATGAATAAGATATGGTGTGTCTAGACTTGATTTAATGCGAGAATGTGTAACACATGTATGTTGATAAGTAAATGAAATGTCTGCATCATAATTGAGAATGTTGAATGCCTTTGGATCCACGTTTCTGTGTGTGCATGTAAAGGGTGACAAAAAGGCTTAGAAAATAGCCTATGTGCTGGCCACACGGGTAGAGACATGGCTGTGTGTCTCAGTCGTGTGGAAGACACGGTCTAGCACACGGGACCGTGACTTGGCCGTGTGACCCTTATTTGTTTGATGACATCATAAACAGAGAGTTACGCGAGCTGAGGACACAGGCGTGTCCAAAGCCACACGGGCGTGTGAGACCACACGGCCTACCCACGCTGGCGTGTGACTCTCCAAAACATGAAAAAAATTCTAAATGATGTAAACCTTTCGGAGTTCTCGATTTAGTCTCGAACTCCTTCTAAAGTATGATTTGAGTTTCGTAGACCCAAATAAGGGACTATGTACATATGATTGAATATTTCAAAATATGAATGAAATTTTATGGCCGGGTTTGCATGATTGATTGCGTTTAAGTCCGGTAATGCTCGTATCCTGTCCCAGCGTCAGACACGGGTAGGGAGTGTTACAGACATAGGCCTTAGGTTGTGCTAATTAGTTTAATTGAGTGTAGAGGATGAAGATCCAAAGGCCCAATTGACATGTAAGTAGGGGTCGAGTGATGCATAAGCTTCTTGGGACGTCAAAGCACCAAATAAATGAGACAAGGCAAGATTTTGGTGTCGTGTCATGCCACGCAAAAGGTGTGCGCAACACAAGGCTGATGTGATGCCTAAGTACTTCATGGTTATTTTTTTCTGTGCAATCAAACTTATACAAAGACCTAGGACATATCGAAGACCTAATTTGGGTTTCCAACACATCTATAAATAATACATTAGGGGTTGAATGTAATCAAGTCGTCCTAGACACCTTCAAAAACCCTCGTAGTTTAGAAGTAGTTTTAGTGTTTTTTTTCTTTTCGGCTTTTTATAACTTTCTTTTTTTCTTATTGAAATAGTTTTGATTCAAGAGTTTGTTTATTTAATTAAAGTATCCAGTTTATAGTTTTCTTCGCGTTTGTTTTATTTCTTTATTCCAATTGAGAGATTTGCTACTCCGTTCCCTATTCAATATTCAATCCACAATTATTCAGATCTCTTTTTCTTCTCCGAATTGATCGTGTTTTTCACATGGTTTATTCAATCGACGTTGAGATTATGAATAACATGAATGGCTAAATCCCTTAAAGGAGATTAATGAGTGGATCGCAATGTGATTAGTGGAGGATTTGGGATTTCTTGAGATGGATTAATTAGTTTAAATTATGTGTTCTTAAACTGTTAGGATTGATAACCCTAATAAGTTATCATAGGCTAGACAAGGTCGGGAGATAAGTTGAACTGAGTAAATCGTAATTTATCTTGGTTGAGAAAGTAGGTTGGGAGATAAATGAGTATCAACCAATCAGTTAAGTTAATTAGAGGTCACATGGTAATAATTACTTTATCGATGACTAATCCACTCTAGACCCCTAATTCGAAATTAGTTGCAAACACTGAAGCAAGTTAACCTTCCTGATTAGCTTATCGATTTATTTCATTTGTTTATTTTTCTTTATTTCGTTCTTTTCATTAGTTATTTATTTTTGTTTCTTTAATCTATTTTATGGTCCATCTTAATAAAGGAATTAACTATTACTACTTAAATTTATTATTGTAAAAAGTATTTTCATTATTTATTCCACCCTCCATTGGGTACGATTCTCAGAGTACTTCTGGTATTTTGTTGTACAACTATATTACAATTTGACTCGTGCACTTACGGACACCACGTTCTTCATTTAATATAATTTTGGTGAATTATTTAACTATAAACGATAACATCGTTTATAGGCGGTCAAGTTGTTGGCGTCGTTTTCGGGAGGTTTTAGCAATAAATTTTGAAATAAATATTTTACAATTAATAAGATAAGTAAGAACATTAGAACCTATATATACAATTCTTAATTTTTGTTTGTTTATTTTTCTTTTCTTTTCAAGTCGTACATGACTCGAAGCTCCAGTAGCCTAATCGAACCACACCCAAATTAGAAGCAACTACTCAAGTCCAACCATCAATTAATGGACAACGATCCACCCGCGGTGATTAATTTACTCGGAAAAGCCCATTATTTGAAGAGCCATAAGAACTACAAGTGTAACAGCCTATTTTCAGTGATATCGAAATAGTGGCTTTGGGACCATACATCTAACGAAAATTTTTATTTAATTATTATTTTATTGTCTATAGGATATTAATAAGTTTTGTAACACCCTAAATTTTGGGCTTAGAAGAAATGGACCTTGGGCTTGGGAGCGTTTGGAAGTCGGCACGTAAATAATTCTTGTGCAAGAAGTGGCATAAGTGAAGGCTTGCTTGAGTGGTTAAGGGTCTTGAGAAGTGTTGGAGAAGTCTTGGGTTCAAACCTGGGCTTTAGTAAAATTTTTGGTTTTAAGTTAATAAAACCCTGAATGTTAGGTAGTAAGCCTTTTAAATAATTAAGGTTAAAAGGTGATGCAAAGAAGCAGGTGGTCAAATGGCAAGGAGGCGTTAGGAGTATGCATATGGTCAGGGGTTTGAGTGTCGCCATAGTATTATGATGGATATTTATTTTGCTACATGGACGGCTAGTATTGGAGTTGGTTTGGGAATCTAAGTTGAAATGGTCATGGAGGAGTTGTTGGAGGGATTTGTGAAGTGATAAGGGGAGAGATTCAAGGAGAAGATTGGGGAAGGTTTTGTGGAGAAAAGTTAGGAGTTTGATGAGTTAGGGGAATGTGCTGAAAGGGGATTTAGGGGTGTAGAAATTCAGCTAAGCTAGTTTTTCCACTCTCTTTTGTTCAGTTTTGGTCACTTTTGTTTTGGGGAATCTTTCATTTTCTGTCGATTTTGTTACGACTGAAATGCCGAAAGTAGTCTCTTATTTTGGTTTCCACTTTGGTGGCTCGCAGTGTCGAATTGACCATTTGGGTAAAGTTATGTGTATTGTTGAATACCTCTCTTAACCTCTGTCAACTGCTCTCCTTCTTTCACCTTTCTTACCTTTCATTTTCTTGACCGATTTTAGTCTCTTTTCTACCCATCTTTTTTGCCATATTCTGTTCTCCTTTCCTCTCGATATTCCGATTTCTTTCGAATCGAATACCCTCTGTCTCTTGCTTGGTAACCTTGTTTATCTTATTCTGATTTGGCTGGACATTCCTTGTCCCATCTCTCCCTCTCTATTCTGGTTCTACAAGAGTTCTCGAGAAGACGGGATTGTGGGGTTTTAGGTATTCCTGGTGAGTGGTGAAGTACAGAAGTACTCAAGTCGTCAAACCTTTTCTTCCATTATTCTATTAAGGTAAGAGCATTATCTTTCTTATTATTTGGGCATAGGCCGAATGCCCCTATATCTCTATGAGATTTATGTCGTGATCCTAGGAAATCTTACCTAGTATGATCTTTTGATATCGCAGATTATTGGCAAGTAAGGTCGGATCGGTTTTAGTCTACTACGATTTAGTAGAATATGCCGTGGCTTGTTCAATTGAGGTAGATATTATTATTGATTTGGGGACTAAGAGCCTATGAACTCTAATAAGTGAATGATTGATTGAATGTTTGGGATGAATGTAGGCTGGAATACTTGCGGATCCTTCACACGTGTTCATAACCATGTTCGCTAATCAGTTGAAAAGCTGAAAGTGTGTGTGTGTAAACACACATTTCCTCCAAATAGGTCGGCAAAAGCCGAAATAGCCAAAAGTACGGCCACAGTTGCCACACGAACGTGCGAACACACGTGTGGAAAATCTGATACGATAGTAGAGGCCGCCTTGAGCGATCTCATGGGCTTAGGCTGATTTTGGGCCAAAATGTCCCGTTGGGCCCAATAGGCTCGTGGGCCCCACTCAAGTTTTGTCATGAAAATATAGAAATATTGGACTGGGCTATGTGGGTCACTTAGCCGTAACTGAATTTGGGCTAAATGGGCCACACAAGCGTGTGGGCCCACTTGGGACGAGTAATGGGCCTTGGGCCCATTTACACCGTTATGATCATTTAAGTTATCTATGTCACTTGAAGCGACTGTAGATCTTCGGAAAGGTCATTATCGGAGCTAGAACCCTAAAATAGGTAAAATAACCATTATGCCCCCGAAGGGCAAAATGACTAAAATGCCCCTATATGTTATATGATTGTTATTGTATGCCATTTATGATATGTTTTCATTCATGTGATATTATGCTGCATGGGGTACGGGACCATTGATTTGGAGAAAGTATATGAATTGTTAGGGTCACATGGTCTCTTGACGATTGTGGATCCACCGACTGCTTAAAGCCATTATGTGACTGGCAGCTTTGCTGCGTAATTGGTTAGTGCCGCAACCGGTGCTACATTAGGAGTGTAGGGATAGGTGGGTCGATTAGATCCCCACAGGAGTGTAAGGTTGGACGGGATACAGAGTGCAGGGTTGGTTAGGTATTTGTGTATTGCATGATCTGATTCTGATTGTGACATGGGCTTAGGCCCAACTGAGGCTACTAAGGGCTAAGGCCCAAGTGCCACTGTCATTGTCATGATCTTAGGCCCAAATTGATGTGACGCATGCTTTATGATCGATGAGGGTTGTGTACACTGAGTTTTCGCAAACTCACCCCCCTCTTTTAAATTTTTCAGGTAATCGCACGATTCGACGTATGGGAGGACTTGGAGGTGGCCACAGTATGAACAGCTTCAAATTTCCATATTACCTTTACATTACTTAAATTATTTTCTCTTTGGGTTTTTGATGTAATAAGGCCTTTTTTCTATTTTTCTAGCTTTTAATTTGGAGGTTTTAACTATTATAATTTATTTCTGTTAAAGGTAGAGCGCGGTTTTCCAAAATGATATATGTTTTCAAAATATCAGGTATTTGCAACATTGTTGAAATGCTTCTGCAACAAATATGTTTTTTTTTAAGTAAGGTTCATTTAAAATGGTTAACAAATAATTAAGTTAACTTTAACAAAGGGGCTTTTATCTTTCAAGCGAGATTTATTAATAAGGCTAAGTTTTTTGAAAAAGCATTTAATGTGACACACTAGATTCGGTCATAACGTCTAGGCCGGGTTTAGGGTGTTACAAGGTTTTATTAAAATTTCATTAAGAAATTTTAATGTTTGCATGACTAATTCTGTGAAAAAGACTAAATCATAGAAAGCATAAAAGTGGAGTTCTATTAGCTAAAGTGGCTAAAATATTATGAAAATGAAACCAAATAGACTTAGATGGTAATTAGACCATTTGTATGGGATAGTGGATGTGCATGACAAGGTATTAATGAAATTTTGATGTTAATTTAAGGTTAAAAAGGTAATTTTGTAATTATAAGCTAAATTAAATAAAACCAAATAGGATTTATCTTCTTCATTCTTCTTTCCACTAAATTTTGAAGAAAGAAAAGCCATAGTTAGGGTTTTTAGGTTTGGCTACTCAAAGGTGTGCATGTAAGTGACTCTGAGCCCTATTTTTAATGATTTTTTATGTTTTTGAGATTGTTTTAGCTTAATCTAGCTAGCCCAGGGGTTAATTTGCAAAAAATGTTAAAGGTTGAGGGTGTAACATCTCGATTTAGGGCCTAGTTGGAATAATGGTTTCAAGATCACAAATCTGCAGTAGAAATATTTTTTTTAATAATTGTTTTGAGGTCCATGACATGTTTTTATGATTGTGTGAAAGTTTCATGAATAAATTTTGTAAATAAGTGTCCAATTTAACTTTTAGGACTAAATTGCAAAAGTTGCAAAATATGAGATTCTAGAAGCTTTAAGTATGAAATAGCTTTGGATTATTAATTAGAGGTCATTAAATAGCAATTTCCCAATTTCTAATTTTATGGAAAAAATGGGCATGCATGGATAAAATTTGAAAGTTTAGCAAAAATGGCATTTTGGTCATTTGGTTAATAAAATATTAAAAAGGGAAAAATCAAGCAAAATTTGATCATCTTTCTCATGTGGGTGTTAAAATTTCTAAGGAGCCATAGCTAAGGTTTCTTCACTTTCCAAGCTTGATAGTAAGTGCATCCTAGCCTCGTTTTTAATGTTCTTTGCTTTTTTGAAGTTGTCATCAACCGATATAGCTATTTCTACCATTATTTTGAGCTAGGGTTCATGTTCAAAAACTTACTCATGTATGACATGCATGTATGTTGATTTTTAATGGAGGAATATGAAAGTCTGATGTGTGATAAACATCTTTTACAAAGTGATTTTTCATGAAAACACCTAAAAAGGACCTATTTGTAAAAGTTGCAAAATGTACAGTAAAAATCTAATTTTAATGAAAAATGTAGGCTAATATGAGCATGTGTGTGGGTCGGCTAGGTTTGAGTAATAAAGAAAATGAGTACATTTCATTTTACGGGCCTAAGGACTAATTTGTAAATATGTGAAAGTTTAGGGGCAAAATTATAATTTTTCCAAAGTATGGTTTTTGGACTGATTTGAATAATGTGATAATTAAATGAGCTAAATTTGCTATTATGGATCAAGGAAAATGGAGTCCGGACCTAGACCGGGAGAAGAACAAGGTTGTGGACTAAATCGAATTAGTTAGTCGTATTTCGTACCGAGGTAAGTTCATGTGTAAATAATGCAATATTATAATCATATTTTTAATGCATTAATGTTGTATGAATTGTATAATTGAGTCAATGAATACATTCGACAAGTTCCAAGAAGAAAGAGAAAATCCCATATGAACCTTAGGAATAAAATAGGATACGAGTGACATGTCACTAGGAACCCTTGTGGTATATGTGATTTATGTGGTCCGAGTGCTGGTCTCATACGTTTACCAGTGGCTGGGTAGTTCGGCTTGTGTTGCAGAAACCTAACAGCTTGTGTGAGCAACACTGTGTAGTTATGTCTGACCGTCAGCTTGTGTGAGGAGGCCTGTGATTAGCTCAAGAGTAAGCCTTTATGTGATATGAAATATGAGGTAGCTATGGCTATATGTAGCACTTGTGTGCAAAGACCTTCTGTGTATCCGTTTAGTATTCCAAGTGTTCAAAAGGTATGTCAAGAACGAGAAAGAGTATTTTAAGTCACGAGTTGGTACAGGTATGCACGAAAAACTCATAAGTATGTGCTTGTTAAGTGATGAGCTTTTGGTAAGATTAAGAATGATAATGTTATACTTATGTGATGATAAATATGTGATTTTAGTTAAGTTAAATTGTATGGTATTCATGCTAAATGTTGCTTAATATTGTTTATTATTGCATCTGAACTTACTAAGCTTTATGCTTACTCCCCTTCTTTTCCATTTTCTTATAGTGTCGCCAAACTAGCTTGGGGATCAGAAGTCGTCGAAGCATCAATCACACTATCAAATTAATCCTTTGGATATTTATGATTTCACATTTTGAGTATGGCATGTATAGGGAACTTGGTCTTTTTGTTTATGTGTCATATTAATGATTTAGCCAAATGTGTTGGCTTGTAATGGTAATTGATTCATTTTGCAAATGGCCATTTGGTATTGGCTAATATTGGTCAAGTATATATACATATGATGATGCCTTTCATGGATGTGGTTATTGCATGATTTGTGATGATAAGTATGGGATGTTGTAGATGATAGAAAATAGCAAGTAATTGATGTGTAGATGTTTTGGTAGTGGCTGGATTTGTTATGTGTGTATATACTTAGATTGGTGAGGTTTGATGTTGTATAGGTCGGTGCAAGTAAGGGTGGCAAAAAGGCTGGGTAAATAGCCTTATTTTTGTCCACACGGGCATGTGTCTAGGCCGTGTCTGACACACGGCTTGCCCTATGGGTGTGTGATATGGCTGTGTTTCCCCTATTTTGTAAATTTTAGCTTCAAATTGGCCACACGGGCAAGGACATGACCGTATGTCTCAGCCGTGTGAAAGACACGGCCTAGGGACATGGGCGTGTGCCCAGGGCATGTGAAGTTTGCACCTATTTTAGGAAATATTATGAAAATTTAAATCACTCACACAGGCGTGTGCCTTGGCCGTGTGACCTTATTTTTTTGATGACATCATAAACAGAGAGTTCGTGTCCCAAGCCATACGGGCGTGTGTGACCACACGGCCTACCCATACAAGCGTGTAACCCTCCAAAGCATGGGAATTTTATAGGTATTGTAAAAATTCTCAGAAGTTCTCGGTTTAGTCCTGAACCACTCCCAATGAATGTTTTGGGCATCGTAGGCTCGTATTAGGGACGATATGAATGTATGTGAAAAGATTTAAATTTGGACAAAATTTTACGTTCAGTTTGTATGTTTTCTTGTGTTTACGTCCGGTAATGCCTCGTACCCTGTTTCGGCGTCGAATATGGGTAAGGGGTGTTACAGAGAGTTATGCCATGAATGTTCTTGAATGGTTCTTGATGTTAAATGGTGGATTATGAATCTTTGTTGATAACTAAACAAGTTCTACAAAGTGATTTTTGGTGAAATTTACAGTTAGGGAATAATTTGTAAAAATGGTAAAAATTCATGTTAAATTTATGAAATGATAGTTTATTTGGGTTGATATAAGTCCTTAATAAATTCGGTTAGCTTGAATGGAGGATTAAAATGATTAGATTTCAATTTATGAGCTGAAGGACTAAATTGTAAGAAGTTAAAATGTTATGAAATGTGGATTAAATTGAATAGTAGACGTATTCAATTGACTGAAATTGTCTATTTAGATCAAGATAAACCATGTACAAACATAGATCGAGGCAAAGCAAAAGCTTCGAATTAGCTCGATATAACCTTCACGCTCCTAGTTGTCGAGGTAAGTTCGTATAAATGGTTATCGTATTAGTATTATTTCAAATCGTATGTTATTATATTGTTTATAATGTAAATTAATCGATGAATGAATAAATCAATGCTATGACGGTTATTGAGTCTTGGTTAAACCTTAAGAATTCGTAAGATACAAATGACATGTCATTAGAGATTTCAAGTTTTGGGTGCTGGTCTTGAATGTCCTATCGATGGCTGAGGTCTTTCATTGTTGCGAATACTCACAGCTCGTGTTAGCAGCATCGTGTAGCTTACATTTTGACCCATAGCTTGTGTAAGCAATGATGTAAAGGAAAGCTTACAGTTATGTAAAGGCACACTTCGTGTGAGCTTTCTCGAATATCCGATATAATTCTAGATGGTTCAACGGGTATAAGAAGGAAATGAAATGGTAAGTGTTCAAATAAAATGTATCATGAACTTATGAAAAGGAAATGGTGATCTAAATGATATGAATACATGTAAATTACTTGTTATAGATGAATTCATTTAAACCATGTACAAATGTACTAACTGTAAAATTTGTGATGTTTTATAGGCATTATGCCAAGCTTAGGGTTTAGTTGGTATTACACTTATGTTATTTACATTACGCAAATGTAATAGTAAGTTGTGTTTAAGTTATATGAGCTTACTAAGCAATAATTGCTTATGTAGTTTCTTTCTTATGTTTTATAGATTATCAGAAGCTCGACCTGTTTGGAAGGTCATCGAAGATCTATCACACTATCCAACATAAATATTGGTAGTTTTTGAATGTTTTGGCCAAGGTTATAATGGCATGTATAGGTGAATTTGTAAAGATATTTAGTTGAATGTTTAGTTGATGATTTGGTATGTATAAGTTATGGAAGTTAGCTTGGTTGGTACCATTTGATACCTTGCTAGATTATGTCATTTTGGTAAACTTATGATGCATGCTTGGAATGGCTTCTATGGTATATTTGAATTGGTATGGTAATGGTCAAGTTATTGCATGTTTAGGTAAGTAGTGATGAATGCATTTGAGGTGTCTTTGAATGAATATTGGTTAGTTGTGTTTGGATTTTGAAATGGTATTTTTGGTTTGTGTTTAGGTGATGTTCAAGTCCCATTAAATGTTTGCATGATTGGTTTAAGGGTTTAAGCATGATATGGTAGTGAAAATGGTTGATTCTAGGTGAATTTAAGATTCTCACCGCCTAAGACACGAGCGTATGACTCAACCATGCGTTACACATGGCTTGGCGACACGACCATGTGTCATCTGAGTGTTCCTTTGTATGCAAGTCAGTGAGTTACACGGCCTAACACATGGCCTAACACATGGGCGTGTGACATGGCCGTGTGACCCTACTCAAAGAGTTACATTGTAACACCCGAACCCGAGACCGTCGCCGGAGTCGAACACGAGGTGTTAACAGACTTCAAACCACTTATTAAAAATTTCCCAGACAAGCTGCCAATCTGCGTACTAGTCGCTTTAAAAATCATATATTGAGTTCTGAAACTCGAAATCCAGTTCCGTAAATTTTCCCCGGAACTAGGCTCATGTATCTATATGGTAGAAGTTTTGTAGAATTTTTGGTCGGACCAATTGGTACAGTTTATTAGTTAAAGTCGTCCCTGTTCCTGGGTTCGACTACTCTGACCTTTGTTCATTACGACTTAGATATCTCCCTTTACAGAGCTTCAATACTTATGCCATTTGTTTCTAATGAAACTAGACTCAAAAGGGAATCTATACATATAAGGAATGACTTCTAATTGTCTCTGATTAATTTATGTCGAATCTCTAAAGTCGGAACAGGGGATCCAGAAATCGCTCTGGTCCTGTTTCACAAGGGTTTAATTATCTCCTAACATACAGCTC